>NC_137967.1:24978994-25233994 GCF_963924665.1 Micromys minutus
ATCGTTGTCAAAACAATATCTACATCCACTATTCCTCTACACATTTAGATACAGAAATTCATAATACATCCTTTCTCTCTTACATTTCTCAAAGCTTTCATTTTTGTGTGCCACCCTTCATCTTGTAAACATGTTTATTTTGCCAAACACCAAGGAGTTGTCTTCCTCAACTTCATACTCAGGATTTCTGTATTCAGTTTTCTTGGTCTGTACTTTCTAACCCATATAGATTACCATATCCTCCACATGTTTGTTCTGTGTACCAATCCTAAATGCGATGGTGCTTGGATTTTGTCCACATTCAATTTCTCCTCTGCCATAATGCGCACTGTTGAATCCTAACTTATTGCACTGAGCACCCTTTACTCTGATGACAGTTCTACCCTCATAATGCTCACATCCTTTGACCCATGGAGCTCAAATATGTTATTACATTCACAAGTCTTCTATCAGCATGTCGAGAATATACCTCCAGGACACATTCTTTATTACATGATTCAAATTTGTGTCTACTCAAAACTTGTGTTTTAGATTATAGCACAGTTGTGGCACTACTGATTTAGATCATAGGAGCTCCAAGGATTTAACATAATTTGAGGCAATCACTGAAGTCAGTCAGTTTTGCTATTAAGAACTTCAGGACACATCTTTGGAATCTTCCAGTGATTGTGGGGGCACACTGTACTGTGCAGTCTGTCTCTGGTCTCCTATCGCTCATGATGTCATCTATCTTTACTTTCAGATTCAAACCCATTCTCTGGGCTTTCTATAGATTCCTAGCCTTTTTTCTCTTTTGTCAATGATAGGTTTTTTTGAACACAAGAATCATCTTGCCAGCCTCTGCTATACCAGTTGCAAAAATCACAATCATTAATCAAGGTTATTCTTGAAGTTATCTACATAGCTATAGAAAGTTTTTATGGAATATATTATTTGATCTCTCTTTCAGACACTCTGATTGTTTCTTATGCTCTCTCTAATCTCTCTCTTCTGTCTCTGATCTTTATCTCTCATGCTTTCTTTAATCTCTCTCCTCTTTCTATCTTAATTTTTCTTTCTTGTTAACTCTCTCACATACAGACACACACACACACACACACACACACAAGCAAACACACACACACAATTGTCATTAGTGTACCACATAGCTACTTATATGTGTTATAATTTGTAAGTATTTTGTGTAATTTGACATCACTAAGAGTTTGGATGGAGATGGAGGTTTCTTTAATGTAGCAAATTATAATAATAATATTATCTATAAATAGATAGATTTATTTGCATTCCTTTCATTCTCTTGTCTTATGTCCTTAGCTGATGATACACAATCAAAGCATGTTTTTGAAAAGCAGTGAGAAAGTAGAAACTCTTGTCTTGTTCCTTGTTGTAGTGGAATGCTTTGAGTTTTATTCCATTCACTTTTATGTTGAATTAGGTTTGGCACATGTAGACTTTATAGTGTTGAGGTATAAGCACTTGATTCTTATCGTCTAAATGATTTTTGTGATGATTTGATGATAACAATTTCAAAGGCTTTTTTTCTGTATCTAAGAAAATAATCATGTGGTTTTGTTCTTTGAGTCTATCTATAAGATGAAGGTTATTAATTTGTGAGTAAATGTGGAAACATTTCTACATCTCTCAGATGACAGATTTTTATGTTGAAATTTTTCTTAATGAAAGTCACTTTAATGTAAAGAACTTAAAGATAACATTATCTCACCATGAGGTTACAGTAGCTATTCAACAAAATCCTTGGCTACTCCTAAATTCTATATATCTCAGAGAATGGTTATTCTGTTAGAATCACCATTCTTAAGCTATGAGCTTTATTTAGGGTTCTACACTTTTGCAATCTATTGTATTTATTTCATTGTACACAACAAAAAGACAAAATAAAGCAATCAAAGAAACAAAACCACAAATACCTGATGGAGCTGAAGGAAGAAAAATTATTGTTTTCTATCCTATTTTATGCCACATTTGTACTGTTGACTGACATTAGACCTTCTCCAGAATCTAACTTTGTCTTTCTTTACTTTTAGAACTTTATACTGAACTTACATTCACAGCAGTTAATATTTGTACATTATAGCTTAAGCGGAGAATATAGGTATTCAGGATTTCCCCTGAGTTTGTGTGATATTAATAGTATACATTCTTTAAAAATATCATATTTCTGAAAATGTTGCGATTTTGTTTTAATTAAAGCTAATTATCATTTCATTTTATATATGAGCCAAGTTTAATTATTGATGTATTGTTTTATGCATAACAGTGTAAGTTTCATTTTCTTGCAATAGCGAACAGAGCAGCATTAAACATAGATTTGCAAAAATCTCTATAAAAGGACATGAAGTACTTTTTGCATATTCTTAGGAATGGAACAGGTAGTACATACGGTACTACGCTATTTATATGAGGACAGAAAGTTTGATTTTGATAATGGATAAATTAATTTGCATCTTCACCAGAAGTAAATAATGGTTCTCTTCTCCATAATCCTCTCTAACATTTCTTGGTACCTATTTTGAGAATATCACATTAGATAGATGTTAAATATGAACATAAAATAAACTTAATTTTCATGATGATGAGGGTGTTCAATACTTTTTAAAAGTTATTTTTAAAATATATTTTTTAAATATTTTAATTTAAAAAGCTCTCTCTTTTTCTTATTAGAAAAATGATTTAATTCATTAACTCATTAGCCATTTTGTTTGATTGGAATTTTTTTATGCAGTGCTTTGTAAATTTTATTAGCTCCTTATCTGAAGTATAATTGCTGAAAATATTCTTTAATTCTCAGGAATCTCTGTGCCCTCTGCTGATGGTGTGCTGTACAGAAATTTTTATTAAATTATTTTATTTATTTACATTCCAAATGTTGCCCCTCTTCCTGATTACCTCTATTTTTCACCATCTCTCCTGCCCCCTTACTTCTGATAGAGTGGTCCCCTCCTACCCCCACCTCACCTTCACCAGCATTCCCCTTACCCGGGACAACAAATTTTTCAGGATTAGGTAAATCTTCTACTGAGGACAGACAAGGCAGTTCTGTGCTACATATGTGCTGTGGACCACAGCCCAGTTCAATTATGCACTTCTGTTAGTGGATTAGACCCTGGGAGCTCTTATAGGTCTGGGTTAGTTGATACTGATTTTTGTCCTATGAGATTGCAATATCCTTCAGTTTCTTTAATCTTTCCCCCAACTCTCCCATAGGGGTCTATGACCTCAGTCCAATGGTGTGCTATAACTATCTGCATTTCTCTCATACAGCTGCTCATAGGACCTCTCAGAAGACAGATATGTCAATGTCCTGTCTGGAAGAACAACATGGCATCTGTTATAATGTCATATGTTGTTGCCTATGCATGGGATGGATGCCAAGTTTGGCAGTTCTCTGGATGGGCTTTTCTTCAGTCTCTGATCCATTTTTTGTCATTGCATTTCCTTTATACAGGAATAATTCTTGGTCAAAAATTTTGAAGATGGTGGATGGTCCCATGACTCCACTGAGGACCATGACTGCCTACTGGAGGTGGTCATCTTGGGTTCTATCTTCCCACTTACTTTTGGACACTTCAGCTAAAGTCATCCTGGGAGCCTCCCATATCTCAGGACTGTGGGACTTTCTAGAGGTTACCTATAACCTGATACCTGATGCTTCATATTTCCATTCATTCTCCTGGCACTCCTGGTTTTCTCCTGCTTCCACCCATACCTGAACGTGCTCCATTTTACCCTCCCCCTCTTCTCTACCAACCATGTCTTTACCCCTTAAACCCCTGTGATTATTTTATCTCCCCTCCTATGTGGAATTGAAAGAAGAACACTTGGGCATTTCTTCTCGTTAAGCTTCATGGGGTCTATGAGTTGTACCCTGGGTATCCTGTACTTTTGGCTGATATTCATTTCTCAGGGAGAACATACAATGCATATTTTCAGGGTCTATATTACCTCATTCAGAATGATATATTCTAGTTCTGAACCAATGCTTTCTTTTTAAAAAGAAAGAATAGCTGTAAAAATTAGAAAAGAAAATCACAAAAAGTAGTTAAATAGGGATGAAAAATCTAGCTATTCTCATTTGTACGCCACAGGATTTTTGTGCAATAGATTGCATACACTCTACTGTAACACTCTCAGATGTAGTAAACAGCTCAGGTTCTTGATAAAAAATTTGAGAATAATAGGTGTGGAGGAAAAAGAAGAAACCAACGTAAAGGGTACAAAGTATATTTAAAAAATAAAAGAATAAAGAAAAGTTTCTAACCTAAAGTAGAAAATGTCTGTTGATCAAGGTAAATGAGAAATACAAAACACCTGAGAGACTGGAATAAAAAGAGAAAGAACATTGGGTACATAATATTCAAAACAATAAACATACAGAACTAAGGAGGGATATTAAAAGCATCAAGTAGACCAGCAACAGCGGACACATGCTTACTGAGACGGTGCTCTGAGTAGCCGGAGAACAGAGAGGTCTGTGCTGAGCTCTCAGAAAGTGCTCCCCCTGATTGGCTCAGGGGAGCAGGAACCATAACTTAGGGTGTCTGTTTCCAGCTGACAGCCCTTGCATGCAGAACAGGTGCTCAGGCCATCTGCCACCAAGAACAGTGGAGATCCAGGGACACAGGCCTGGTTCTGAGTAACCGGGGAGCAGAGAGGTCTGCACCTAGCACGCAGAAAGAACAAACCCCCTGATTAGTTCAGGGGAGAAGGAACCCTGCCTTAGGGTGTCGGTGTCGGCTCCAAGTATCCAGGGAGCAGAGAGGCCAGTGCTGAGTGCTTGTAAAGTGTGCCCCCGCCCGCCCATTGGTTCAGGGGAAAGAACCCTTTCTTAGGTTGTCTGTTTCCACCCAGCTGACCCTGCATGCAGAACAGGCACTCAGGCGATCTGCAACCAGGAACAGCAGAGATCCAAGGACCCAGGCCAGGTACAAAGGCGAAATGAAAACCAATCACTGACAACAAGATCACATATAATCACGGACAATAAAATGGCAAGAGGAAAGAGAAAGATTGTACCCCAGGGAAACCAAGACAACCTGGGAACACCAGAACCCAGTTCTCTCATTACAGCAAACAGGAAAATGCCAAACACTCCAGAAAAAGAAGACTCAGACTTGAAATCATACCTCAAGATGATGATCGAGATCCTTAATCAAGAACGGGAGGAAAAGCATAAAGAAATAGAAGCTTTTAAAGAGGAAACAAGAAAAACACTCAAAGAACTCAAAGAATTAGAGGAAAACAGAAACAAAGAGATGAAGGAATGGAAGAAGAAATATAAAGCAGAAATGGAAAAAATAAAGAAAACACTATAAGAGACAACCCTGGAGGAAGAAAACCTAAAAAAGAAATCAGGAGTCACAGATGGAAGCATCTCCAACAGACTACAAGAGATGGAAGAGAGAATCTCGGGGGCCAAAGACAACATGGAAAACATAGACAAAACAGTCAGAGAAGATGCAGAAGCCAAAAAGCTCCTAACACAAAAAGTCCAGGAGATCCAGGACACAATGAGAAGACCAAACCTAAGGATAATAGGAATAGAAGAGGGCGAAGAATACCAACTAAGAGGCACAGTAAATATCTTCAAAATTGTAGAAGAAAACTTCCCTACCCTTAAGAATGACATGACCATGATCATAGAAGTAGCCTACAAAACTCCAAATAGAGTGGACCAGAAAAGAAATTCCTCCAGACACATAACAGTCATAACACCAAGTGCCCAAAGCAAAGAAAGAATACTAAAAGCAGTAAGGAGAAAAGGTCATATAATATATAAAGGCAGACAAATCAGAATCATACCCAAATTCTCTACAGAGACTATGAAAACTAGAAGATCCTGGGCAGACAGCATGCAGACCCTAAGAGAACACAAGTGTCAGCTCAAGCTGCTATACCCAGCAAAACTCTCAATAACCATAGAAGGAGAAACCAAAATAGTACAAAAAATGTAAGTTTACACAATATCTGACCACAAACCCAGCACTACAGCAAATTATATGAGGAAAATGCAATACAAGGAGGGAAACTACATCCTACTAAACAAAAGAAAATACCTAAGCAAGAAAACAAAAAGAATAAAGACACACAGGCACAATTCTACCTCCAAAAGCAAAAAGAGTAGGAAACAGCAACTACTATTCCTTAATATCTGTTAACATAAATAGACTCAATTTTCCAATAAAAAGATATAGACTATCAGACTGGATACATAAACAAAACCCAGCATTTGGCTGGATACAGAAAACTCATCTCATAGACAAAGACAGACACTATCTCAGAGTAAAAGGTTGGGGAAAACCTTCCAAGCAAACAACCCCAAGAAGCAAGGTGGAGTGGCCATTCTAATATCAAATAAAGTAGATTTTCAACCAAAAGTTATCTAAAAAGATAAGGAAGGACACTTATTAGTCATTACAGGGGAAATTTGTCAGGAGGAATTCTCAAACTAACATATATGCTTCAAATACAAGAACACCCATATTCATAAAGGAAATGTTAATAAGCTAAAAAAATACATTGCACTCTACACGACAGTAGTGGGAGACCTTAACACACCACTCTCACCAATGGACAGATCATGGAACAGAAACTGAACAAGGACACAGTAAAACTAGCAGAGGTTATGAACCAATTGGAATTCATAGATATCTACAGAACATATTATCCTAAAAAAAAAGAATACACCTTCTTCTCAGCACCTCATGGCACCTTCTCCAAAATTGACCATACAATTGATCACAAAAGAAGCCTCAATAGATATAAAACATTTGAAATACTCCCATGCATCCTATCAGATCACCATGACCTAAGGCTGGTCTTTATTAACAACAAAGACAACAAAAAGCCCATATACACATGGAAACTAAACAATGCTCTGTTAAACAATAGCAGGGTCAAAGAAGAAATAAAGAAAGAAATTAAGGATTTTCTAGAATTTAATGAAAACGAAAACACAACATACCCAAACCTATGGGATGCAATGAAAGCAGTACTAATAGGAAAACTCATAGCTCTGAGTGCTTCCAAAAAAAAACTGAGGAGAGCATACACTAGCAATCTGATGGCACAGTTGAAAGCTCTAGAATAAAAGGAAGCAGATACACCCAAGGATAGTAGATGGCAAGAATAATCAAACTCAGAGCAAAAATTGACCAAATAATAACAAAAAGAACCATTGAAAGAAACAACAATACCAAGAGCTGGTCCTTTAAGAAAATTAACAAGATTGATAAAACCTTAGCCGTACTTACGAGAGGACAAAGAAAGAGTATCCAAATTAATAAATTCAGAAATGAAAGTGGAGACATAATAACTGAAATTAAGGACATTCAAGAAATATCAGATCCTACTACAAAAGCCTATACTCAACAAAGCTGGAACATCTGGAGTAAATGGATGAATTCCTATATATACCAGATACTAATACTAGGACCAGAAAACCATCTAAATAATCTCATAACATTTAAAGAAATAGAAGCAATCATGAAAAGCGTCCTAACCAAAAAAAGCCCAGGTCCAGATGGGTTCAGTGCATAATTTAATCTGATATTTATTGACGACTTAATACCAATAGTCTTTAAACTATTCCAAAAAATAGAATCTAATGGAACACTACCTAACTCATTGTTTAAGACCATAATAACCTTTATTCCTAAACCACACAAAGACCCTACAAGGAAAGAGAACTTCAGACCAATCTAACTTATGAACATTGATGCAAAAATACTCAACAAAATCCTTGCAAACTGAATCCAAGAACACATCAAAATGATCATTCACCATGACCAAGTAGGCTTCATCCGTGGGATAAAGGGATGTTTTAATATATGGAAATCCATCAACGTATTCCAGCATATAAACAAACTCAAAAAAAAAAAAAAAAAAAAAAAAAAAAAAAAAAAAAAAAACACACACAAGGGAAGGACCTGTATCACACTAGATGCTGAGAAAGCCTTTGACAAAATTCAACAACCCTTCATGTTAAAAGACTTGGAAATAACAAGAATCCAAGGCCCATACCTAAACATAATATAAGAAATACACAGCCAACCAATAGCCAAAATCAAAAGTAACAGTGGGAAACTTAAAGCAATTCCACTAAAATCAGGGACTCAACAAGGCTTCCCACTCTCTACCTACCTATTCAACATAGTACTGGAAGTCCTGGCTGGAGCAATTAGACAGCAAAATGAAATCAAAGGGATACAAATCGGAAAGGAAGAAGTAAAAACATCACTATTTGCAGATGACATGATAGAGTATTTAAGTAACCCTAAAAATTCTACCAGAGAACTCCTACGGCTAATAAACAAGTTCAGCAAACTGGCTGAATATGAAATTAAGTCAAACAAATCAGTATCCTTCCTCTACTCAAAGGACAAACAAGTGGAGAAAGAAACTAGGGAAAAAATACCTTTAACAATAATCACAAACAATATGAAATACCTCAGTGTGACTCTAACTAAGCAAGTGAAGGACCTGTATCAAAATAACTTCAAATCTTTAAAGAAGTTAATCGAGAAAGATCTCAGAAAATGGCAAGATCTCCCATGCTCATGGATTGTAAGGATGAACATTGTAAATGCAGCCATCTTACCAAAAGCAATCTACAGATTCAATGCAATCCCCATGAAAATTCCAACCTATTTATTCATAGAGTTCGAAAGAGAAATGTGCAGTTTCATCTGGAATAACAAAAGACCTAGAAGAGTGAAATCCATCCTCAGTAACAAGAAAACATCTGCGGGAATCACTATCCCTGAACTCAAGCTATATTACAAGGCAATTGTGCTAAAAACTGCATGGTACTGGTACAGAAATAGTCATGTGGATCAATGGAATAGAAGAGAAGATCCAGAAATGAGCCTTCACATATATGGTCACTTGATTTTGGACAAAGGATGTGTAAATATCCAATGGAAAAAGGACAGCCTCCTCAACAAATGGTGTTGTTCCAACTGGCACTCAGCATTCAGAAGAATGAAAATAAACCCTTTCAATTGCTCAATTGCAAGTGGATCAAAGATCTCCACATTAAACCAGGTACACTGAAATTATTAAAAGAGAAAGTAAGGAAAGCCTTAGAGCCCATAGACACAGGAGAAAAATTCCTGAACAGAACACCAATGGCTCCTGCTCTAAGATCAAATATTGACAAATGGGACTTAATGAGATTGCAAAGTTTCTGTAAGGCTAAGGACATTGTCAAGAAAACAAAACAGCAGTCAACAGATTGGAAAATGTTATTTACCAACCCAACATGAGATAAAGGGCTAATTTCCAAGGTATACAAAGAACTCAGGAAGCAAGACACTAAAGAATCAAACAACCCTATTAAAAATGGGGTACAGAGCTAAACAAAAAGTTCTCAATTGAGAAATATCAAATGGCTGAGAAGCACCTAAGGAAGTGCTTGACATCCTTAGCCATCAGGGAAATGCAAATCAAAACAACCCTCAGTTTCCACCTCACCAGTCAGAATGGCTAAGATCAAAAATTCAGATAACAGCAGATTAAGGAGAAGATATGGAGAAAGAGGAACACTTCTTCACTGTTGGTTGGGTTGTAAACTGGTACAACCACTCTGGAAATCAGTCTGGCAAATCCTCAGAAAATTGGACATAGTACTACCTGAAGACCCATTTATTCCACTTCTGGACATATACTCCAGAGGAGCTACAACATACCACAAAGACACATGCACCAAAATGTTCATAGCAGCCCTAATTATAATAGCCAGAAGCTGGAAAGAACCCAGATGTCCTTCAGTAGATAAATGGATACAAAAATTGTGGTATATTTACACAACGGAATACTCCCCAGCTATCAGAAACAATGACTTTATGAAATTCTTAAGAAAATGGATGCATCTAGAGAAAATCATCCTGAGTGAGATAACACAGTCACAAAAGAACAAACATAATGTGCAGTCACTGGTAATTGGATACTAACCCCAGAATGCTCAGAACACCCCAGAAACAACTCACAGACTATATGAAGTTCAAGAAAACCTAAGGACCAGAAAAAAAAAAAAAGAAAGATAAAAGAAAGAAAAAAAGAAAAGAAAGAAAAGAAAAGACTATGAAAAACCATTATGCTTAATCTTTACACACCAAGAAAACTTTGACTATTTCCAGGTTACAACTTGTTTTACATGTCCTTTATGCTCATTAGAACTAGTAAGATCTTAATGCACACTCTCAAACCTTTAAAAAAAAAACAAGTACTGACAAACGTGTATTCATATTCTTTTACCCAAAAAATGCTTAAAATTTGTACACTTATCTTATTTTTTTAAATAAAGTTGTTCACTTAAAAAAAGGCATCAATTAATAGTTTATGTAAAATGACAGGAGTATAATAATAAGACCAAGTTGCCCAATGAAGTCTCTAAAATCTGGAAGGGAATGAGAAGATGTGCTACTAAAGTAAGCAATGCTACAAATTCTCAAGAACCATAAATCTTAGCCAAGATTTCTATGCCTACAAAAAAAATGTAATCACAATAAATGAAGAACATAAAAACTTCCATGTTAACAAAATTTATGTGATATCTCACTAAAATTTTTACCCTGCAGGAAATGATAGAAGAAATATGTCAAAGGAGAATAATTACACCCTAGAAAACAAAAAGAATAAATAACACCAGAAAAATAAATCAAAAGACGAGAAATAATGCACACCAACACTAATAACAGTAACCAGTGATTTATCTCAGCATCAATAATACCAATGCCCCAATCAAAACATATGTAATAAAATAAATGCCCAAACAAGAGTCATCTGTCTGCTGCATAGAAGACAATCATCTTAACTTCAAGGACATATGTGCCTTTTTGTCTGTGCCTAGAGCTAATACTGTGCTACAGCTCTCTGTATACAGATCTTTTGGAGAGAGAGAGATGTTCTTCCAGGACTGCTAATATCATTGAAAGCATAGGTGACAATGCACTTGTGCTCAAATTCCTGGCTTAAGAGGACTCTAACAAGAATCCTCAAGACACAGGAACTGAGAAGAAGTCTGAGACAGGATCCTTCTGGTTTCTGTCTGTGCCCAGTACGGATCCTGTTCTACAGATGTCTGTACCGAAATGCCATCCAAGTAGAGCTAGTCTCTCAGGAGTGCTGACACACAGGCTTACAAAATGGTGAACTCATTGACAGAGATAGAAAACTTAAAAGGCCAGTAAAAACCTTCAACAAAATTATAAAAGGTAACTTTCCCAACATAAAGAGAGTAATTCCCATAAAAACACATGAAGCTTACAAAACTTAAATAGTTTGGACAGGAAAATAAATTTCTTCTGTCACATAATAGTCCAAACACTAAATGGACAAAACAAAAAAAGAATATTAAAAGCTGCAAGGGCAAATGCTTAAGTAACATATAGAGGCAGACCTGTCAGAATCACACCAGACTTCTCAAGAGAAACTATAAAAGCTAGAAGATCCTGGACAAATGCCATACACACGTTAACAAACATAAATGCCAGCCCAAGCTACTATATCTAGCAAAACTCTCAATTAACAGAGATGGAAAAACCAAGATATTCCACAACAAAATCAGATTTACAAAACATCTTTCACCAAATTGAGGCATACACATAAAGAAAAATAGATGAAAATTCCAACCTAAGTAGGGAAACTACAACCTAGAAAAAGCAAGAAGGTAATCTCCTTTCAACTAATACAAAAGAAGATAGCCACACAAACATAATTTTAACTCTAACAAAAAAAAAAAAAAACAAACAAACAAAAAACAGAAAACAACCATCACTGATCCCTAATATCTCTCAATATCAGCAGATTCAGTTTACCATTAAAAGGCATAGACTAACAGACTAGATACTTAAAGAAGACCCAGAATTTTGCTGCACATAAGAAACACACCACATGACAAAGACAGACACTATCTGAGAGTAAAATGCTAGAAAAAATATTTCAAAGGGTCTGAAGTAACCAATCTAATATTAAATAAAATCAAATTTCAACCAAAAGTTATCAAAAAAGATAGGAAAGGACATGTCATACTAGTCAAAGTAAAAATTCACCAGATAAAAATCTCAATTCTGAATATAATGCAAGGGCAACTATATTCATAGAAGAAACCTCCCTAAAGATCAAAGCTCACATTGCACTGCACACAATGAGAGTAGGAAACTTGAACACCCCACTCTCATCAATGGGCAGATCATGGAAAGAGAAACTAATTAGAGACACAGTGAAACCAACAGAAGTTATGAACCAAATAGATTTAACAGATATCTGTAGAACATTTCATCATAAAAAAGAATATACCTTCTTCTCAGTACCTCATCATACCTTCTCCTTAATTGACTATATAACCAGTCACAAAATAGGCCTAAACGAACACAAAAAGATTGAAATAATTTCATGCATACTTATCAGATTATCATGGACTAATGCTTGTCTTTAATAACAACAAGATGACAACAAAAATCTTATATACATATTGAATCTGAACAACTCTCTACTCAATGATAACTTGGTCAAGAAAGAAATAAAGAGAGAAATTAAAGACGTTATAGAATTTAATAAAAAATAAAGGCACAGCATACCCGAATTTATGGAACAGAAAAAAAGTAGTGCTAAGAAGAAATCACTTGGCACTTCATGCCACCACAAAGAAACTGGAGAGAGCACACACAAGCAACTTGACAGACACCTAAAATATCAAGAAAAAAAAAAAAAAAAGAAGAAGAAGCAAATACACACTAGAGGAGTAGACAGCAGGAAATACTCAAAAGTAGGGCTGAAATCAACCAAGTAGAAACAAAAAGAACTATACAAAGAAGCAACCAAACCAGGAACTGCTTCTTTGAGGAAAAAAAGAAAAGATAGATAAACAATTATTCAGACTCACTAGAGAGCACAAAGAAAGTATCCAAACTAACAAAATCAGAAAAGAAATGGGAGACATAACAACAGAATCTAAAGAGACTCAAAAATCATCAGATCCTACTAAAAAATCTATACTCAAGAAAACTAGAAAATATGGATGAAATACACAATTTTCTAGACATATACCAGGAACCAAAGTGAAATCAGCATCAGATAAATTATCTAAACAGTCCTATAACCCCTAAAGAAATGGAAGTAGTCATCAAAAACCTCTCAATCAAAAAAGCCCAGGGCCTGATGGGTTTAGTGCAGAATTCTATCATACCTTCATAGAGGATCTAAAACCAATACTCTTCAAACTATTTCAAAAAATTGAAAGAGAAGAATAATTGTCCAATTTGTTCTATGAAGCCACAATTACACTTATATCTATTCCACACCAAGACCCAACCATAAAAGAGACCTATAGACCAATTTGCCTTATGAATATCAATACAAATACACTCAATAAATTTCTCACAAATTGAATCTAAGAACACATTAAAATGAACATTCATCATGACTAAATATTCTTCATCCCAGAGATGCAGGGATGGTTCAATCTTCAGGAATTCATCAACGTAATCTGTGGGTTTGTTTGAAGGACCAAAGTTGGCAATGTGAGAGGTCAAGTTTGGTCGAAACCCCAAAGACAGGTAACTGTCAACCAGCAGGTGCTTTCTGAACTCCCAATTGCAAGTCCACTTTAAATGGATGCATCACAATGGGGCAGATGTACAAGACTCTAGGCAAGCCCCAAACCCCACCTCCATAGGAAACAGTGACATAGACTCTAGCCAAATCAGCCACTTCCTAAGTCCCTCCCCTGCACACACACACACACACACACACACACACACACACACACACACACACATAGCATAAGAAAAACAATTATGGCCAATCTTAGAGGCAAACATGGGAATCCAGTGGTTGGAGCCCAGGCTTTTAAAAAAAAAAAAAAAAAGACAGAACAAAGGAGAGAGGCATTCGAAAATAAAGACACACGTTGAAACATTCTCCCCAGTCCTGTCCTGGCTCCTTTGTGGTCCTGACTCCTTCGTCCTCCATCCTCCATGAATGCTTTACCCCAGAGTCTAATTGCAGGCTATGCACTTTTTTTAACAAGCAGGCAGGGGTTTATGGCCTTGGCCAACAGGGCTATAATCTGAGCACTGGGCTGAGTCTTGGCCCTCCAGAGTTCACAGGTCTGGTGGCACCCCACTGGGATTTGTTCCCATGCCTCTCAATCTGAACTCCTGTGGGCCAGGCAGAGCACACACCAGAAGCAGCCTTTCCTGGGACTTGCAGCATGGAGCTACCTACCTCGGAGGATCAGAGAGAGACCATCACCCCCTCCAGACCAATAAGTACAACAGTAATCCACTGAATAAACAAACTCAAAAAAAAACCAAACATATGATCATTTCATTAGATGCTGAGAAATCAGTTCAACAAAACTATAAAAGAAAACTCCCTTAACCTGAAAAAAGAGATGATCACAAACATACAAGAAGCCTACAAAATATTTCTCAACATATAATGGTCAAATCAACAAAAGCTCAAAACAAAAAAAAAAAAAAAAAAAAAAAAAAAGAACAACAACAACAACAAAAAAAAAAATACTAGAAGCAGAAAAAAAAGACAGTTAACATAAAAAGGCAGAGCAATCAGAATTACACCAGACGTTTCACCAGAGACTATGAAAGCTAGAAGATCCTGGAGTGACATCATACAGAACATAAAAAAACCCAAATTCCAGCCCCGACTCTCCACATAATTCCAGCAAACTCTCAATTACCATAGATGGAGAAACCAAGATATTCCAGGATAAAAACAAATTTACACAATATTTGTCCACAAATCCAGCCCCGAAAAGGAAAATATATAGGAAACTATGCCACAAAGAGAGAAACTTCACTCTAGGAAAATCAAGAACCTAATCCACTTGCAACAAACACCAAAGAAGAAACGCACACAAACATAACTCTACCTATAACAAATATAAATATATATATATATATATAGATATAGATAGATATAGATATAGATATAGATATAGATATAGATAGATATAGATAGATATATATAAAATCAGGAAACACCAATCACTATTCCTTAATATCTCTTAAAATCAATGTTCTCAATTCCCCAATATAAAGACATAGACTATCAGATTAAATAGTTAAACAGGATAGAGTATTTTGCTGCATACAGGAAACTCGTCTCAGCAACAAAGACTGGAGCTGCCTTGTAGTAAAAGGTTGGGGGAAAATCTTTCCAAGCAAATGGTCCCAAGAATCAAGTTGGAATATCCATCCTAATATCAAATAAAATAGATATTCAACCAAAAGTCATCAAAAAGACTAGGAAGAACAATTTTTACACTTCACAGAAAAAAAAATCTATCAAGATGAACTCTCAAAACTAAACATCTATACTCCAAATACAAGGGCACCCACATTCATAAAAAAAAACTCTACTAAAGCTCAAAGCATATGCCCAAATCATGGATGGAAAACTCAAACAGAGATAAGTGAAGTTATGAATCAAATGGGATTAACAGACATCTATAGAGTATTTTATTCTAAAACAAAAGAATATGCCTTCTCTCAGCACCTCATGGCACTTTCTCCAAAATTGTCCAGATAGTTGGTCACAAAACTGGCCTCAACAAAATTAAGAAGATCAAAATAATCCCATGCATTCTATCAGATCACCATGGGATTTTTAGAATTTGATGAAAATGAACACATAACATACCCCAACTTATGGGATACAATGAAAGTAGTGCTAAGAGGAAAACTCATAGTACTCAGTGCCTCCAAGAAGAATCTGGAGAGAGCATACACTAACAAACTGACAGCACAACTGGAAAATATAGAACAAAAAGAAGCAGACTCACCCAAAAAGAAGAAGGCAGGAAATAAGCTCACAGCTAGAATAACTCAAATAGAAACAAAAACATATACGAAGAATCAACAAAACACAGAGCTGATTCTTTGAGAAAATCAACAAGATCAATAAACACCTAGCCAGACAAGCCAGAGGGTGCAGAGAGTATACAATCTGACAAAATTAGAAATGAAAGAGAAGATATAACACAGGAAACAGGAAAAAAATCAGGAAATTATCACATTCTATTACAAAAGCCTATACTCAGCAAAACTAGAAAATCTACAAAAAATGGACAATTTTCTAGACAGATACAAGCTACCAAAGCTAAATCAGGATCAGAAAAATTATCTAAACAGCTCCAAAACACCTAAAGACATAGAAGTAGTCATTAAAAACCTCCCAACCAAAATCACCCCAGGACCTAATGGGTTTAGTGCAGAATTCTATCAGATCTTCATAGAATAGTCAATAACAATACTCTCCAAACTAGTCCACAAAATAGAAACAGAATGTATACTAATAACTCATTCTTCAAAAACACAATTACACTTATTCCTAAACCACCTGAAGACCCTACAAAAAAAGAGAACTTTACACCAATTTCCCACATGAACACTGATGCAAAAATAATAAAATTCTTGCAAACAGAATCTGAGAACACATCAAAATGATCATTCACCATGATCAAGTAGGCTTCATCCCAGGATTTCAAAAATGGCTCAATATATAGAAATCCATAAATGTCATCCACTATTTAAACAAATTCAAAGAAAGAAATCACATGATTATCTCTTTGGAAGCTGAGAAATGTTGACAAAATTCAACACCCCTACATGCTAAGTCTTGGAAAGATCAGGAACTCAAAGCTCGTACTTAAGCATAGTAAAAGCAATATCCAGCAAATTGGTAGCCAACATCAAAATAAATGGTAAGACTTGAAACAGTCCCACTAAAATCAGAAAATAGACAAGGCTATCCACTCTCTCCATACCTATTCAAGAAAATACAGTAGTTGAAGTACTAGCCAGAGCTATAAGACAAAAAAGGGGGGTCAAAGGAAGACAAATTGGAAAGGAAGAAGTCAAAATATCTCTATTTGCAGATGACATAATAGTATGCTAAAGTAACCCCAAAAATTCAAAGAGGGAACTTTTACCACTGATAATCACATTTAGCAAAGTGGCTGAATATAAAAATAACTCAAATCAGTGACCTACATCTACTCAAAGGACAAACAGGTAGTGAAAGAAATTAGAGACTCAACACCCTTCAAAATAGTCCACCCAAAAAATTGAAAGAAGATATCAGAAGATGGAAAGATCTCTCATGCTCATTGATAGGAAGGATCAACATTGTAAAAATGACCATCTTGCCTAAGGCAATCTACTAATTAAATGTAATCTTCATTAAAATTCCAACTAAATTCTTCATAGAGTTAGAACAATTTGTAGATTCATTTGGAATAATAATAATGAAAAAAACCCAGAATAGCAAAAAATCATTCTCAAAAAAAAAAAAAAAAAAAAAAAAAAAACTACTGGAGGAATCACCATCCCTGACCTCAAGCTGTATTACAGACAGGCAGGCAGAGCAATGGAATAGAGTGGAAGACCCAGAAATGAACCCACATACCTATGGTCAATTAATATTTGACAAAGGAGCTAAAAACATTCAATGGAAAAAGGACAGTCTCTTCAACAAACGGTGCTGGTTCAACTGGCAGTCAGCATGCAGAAGAATGAAAATCGATCTTTTCTTATCATTTTGTACAAAGCTCAAGTCCAAGTAGATCAAAGACCTCCACATAAAACCAGGTACACTGAAACTTACAGAACAGAAAGTGGGGAAGAGCTTAGAACACATAGGCACAGGGGAAATTTTCCTGAACAGAACACCAATGGCTTATGCTCTAAGATCAAGAATCAAGAAATGGGACCTCATAAAATTGCAAAGCTTCTGTAAGGCCACTGTCAAAAGAACAAACTGGCAACTAATAGATTGGGAAAAGATCTTTACCAATCCTACATCTGATAGATGGTTAGTATCCAATATATTCAAAGAACTCAAAAAGTTAGAGAAACAAATAATCCTATTAAAAATGGAGCAAAGAGCTACATAGAGACTTCTCAGCTGAGGAATATCAAATGGCTGAGAAGCACCTAAAGAAATGCTCAATATCCCTAGTGATCAGGGAAATGCAAATCAAACAACCCTAAGATTCCACCTGACACCAGTTAGAATGGCTAAGATCAAAAACTTAGGTGACAGCAGATGCTTGCAAGGATTTGGAGAAAGAGGAACATTCCTCCACTGATGGTGACATTGTAAACTGACACTACCGCTCTAGAAATCAGTCTGGTGGTTCCTCAGAGAATTGGACTTAGTATTACCTGAAGACCCATCTATACCACTCTTGGGCATATAACCAAATTGTTCTACCATCTAACAAGGACACGTACTCAACCATGTTTATAGCAGCCTTATTTATAATAGCCTTCATGGAAGCAAGTTGAGGAGGAGGAAAGGGGGGGGTATAACATTTGAAATGTAAATCCAGAGAATATTCAAAATATTGAAAACAAAAGAAACAAAAAGAATCACTGAGGATAAAAATAGAAATGAAAGGGAGGTCACAGGAGTTTACTTGCTACAGAGTTGAGTATGAGACTGTGTTGATTAGCTCTCAGGAGCTATAGGAGTGAGTGTGAGAGGGTCTGAGTTTTCTACCTTCACCTGGTTTTTCTTCTGTTTCTTTGCCTTTTCCAACTCTGATGTGTTCATTTTTTATTGATCTGATTTTATTTTATTATTATCCCTTAGAAATCTGTTTACTTTGAGACAACAGATATAAATAATAAAAGTCCAGATTGGAGGATACTGTGACAGAATTGTAAGGAATACCAGGATGGTAAACATTTTGAATACATTATGTAAAAAACAAATCTCCTTTTAGTAAAAGGGAATTTACTTTTCATAATTATTCTAGAGATTTAATGCACTGCCTATCAAAATTCTGGTGTCATAATTGACAGTGAATTAAAACACAACTATAATTAATATGACATCAAAAATCACTACAAACAGCTACGTTAATCCTATCTATTACAAACACACCTAGAAGATTATAACACATGACCTCATAATCTACTACAAAGCTATGTTAAAGAAGACGTAACAGTGTTGATAAAAACAGTCAAACCCACAAAAGAAAATAAAGAATCTGGAAAGAAACTAACAAAACTATGCCAAACTGATTTTTGAGAAAGAGTGAAGCAATGTTTTTTTGTTGTTGTTGTTTTTTAATTGTGTCAACTAAAAAGAATTTATGTCCAGAAGAATTTACAGACAAATTCTGTGGGGCATTCTAATAAGTGATACAAATACTACCCAAATCATTGGGACATGGGAAGAGGAAAAAAATGAATACATCTTTAAATCCTTTTGATGAAATCAGGTGTACAAAGATATTAAAATCAAAAAATATACAATAAAAGAGAAAATTACAGACCAAATACCCTGCAGAATATAAATGTGAAAATTCTTCTTAAAGTACTATCAAGCCAATTGCAAGCAGACCTCAAACTTAGTGGGTTTTTGTTGTTTGTTTTTGTTTTTGTTTTTCTGTTTTTGTATTAGATATTCGGTATTTACATTTTAGATGGTATCCCTTTACCCTGCCCTGCTCCCATCCCCCCTTTCTCTCCAGTTGCCTTCACAAAGGCGCACTACTTTCTGATCCCCCTCTCCACTCCATTGCCTTCTCATTCCCCTACATTGGGAAAACATGCCCTCTCTAGAACAAAACCCTCTTCTCACATTAATGCCAGACACTGCTATCTTCAGCTACATAGGATACATAGGTCTCTCAAAGTGTACATAAAGAATGTTTTACTCCATGGGAGTTTTGGAGGGTTTGGTTGGTTGATAATATTGTTATCTTCCCATGAGATTGCAACCCCTTTCAACTCCTTAGGTCCTTTCTTTAGCAACCTCATTGGGATCCTCACGTTCACACCTCACGTTAGCTGCAAGCATGCTCCGCTGTATCTATATGACTCTAGCATAGTCCCTGAGGGGGCATCTCTGGCTGGTTCCTACCAGTAAGTACTTTATGGGATCAACTATAGTGCTTGGATTTGGTGACTGCATATGTGGTGGAATCCCCAGGTAAGGTGGCATCTGAGTGATCTTTTTTAAAATCCCTGTTCCTCTATTTGATCCTGCATTTCTGAGTTTTGTTCTCTTTTCTAATAAGGACTGAGGCATCCCCATTTTGGCTTTTTTTTTTTTTTTTTTTTTTTTTTTTTTTTTTTTTGAGCTTTATAATCTGTGAATTGTTTCTTGGGTATTGGGTATTCCAAGATTTCTGGGGCTAGTATATGCTTATCAGAGTGTGCATACCTTGTGTGTTCTTTGTGACTAGCTTACCTCACTCAGGATGATATTCTCTAGTTCCATCCATTTGCCTACATATTTCATGAAGTCATTGTTTCTAATAGCTGAGTAGGACTCCACTGTGAATATGTACCACACTTTCTGTATCCATTCATCTGTTGATGGACATCTGAGTTCTTTCCATTTTCTGGCTATTAGAAATAAGGCTGCTGTAAACATGGTGGAGCATGTCTCCTTGTTATATTTTCCAGCATCTTTAGGGTATATGCCCAGGAGCTGGGTTTTCAGGTAGTACTATGTTCAATTTTCTGAGAAACTACCAGATTGATTTCCAGAGTTGCACCAGCTTACAACCCCACCAACAGTGGAGGAGTGTTCCCCTTTCTCCACATCCTTTCCAGCATCTGCTGTCACCTGAGTTTTTGATCTTAGCCACTCTGACTGGTCTGAGGTGGAATCTCAGGATTGTTTTGATTTGCATTTCCCTGATGACTAGGGATATTGAGTATTTCTTTAGGTACTTCTCAGGCATTTCATATTCCTCAGCTGAGAAAACTCAGCTTAGCTCTGTACCCCCTTATTTGATAGATCCTTTATACACGGCATGGGAAGTCTCTAGTAGCTGTTAGTTGAGACTATATAAACAAGAAGTTTGTGTTCCTTTTATGTATACTACTAATTTAACCAGTTGACAAATCTCCTAATCTCATTTCTGCTAATCTTACAGAGACAAGGTTATATCTAATTAAAATTCTATATTGAATTTTAAGGTAATGGGTGATTAAAAACTGGATACCACCCAAAATATGTCATTAAAAAACTTGACATAAGACTAAATAACTTTATATCTGATGCAGACCATTTATGCCTGGACAAAATGGAATAAGGTTTTATAATAACAAATGGTCCAAAGATGGAGAACACAGAGAAATGAAGAGATTGAGGTTTACTAGCCATCAATTATAATTAGATAAAAATGAAATGCTGCCTCCTAGGAGAGAAGAGAGTATAAAGAGAGAGAAAGGTATACACTAGGGCCAGGATATTCTGGGTGGCTCTGAACTCAGAGGAGTTTCTCCCTGAATCATAAGTGCTACAGATGTATTGAACCCGGTGTTTTTGTCTGTACAGAATAACAATCATGAATCCTTTGGACCAAGCACAAGAAGAAAGATTTCAGAGCATACTATTAATTTTCCCCAAGAAAACCTAAACAAGGATATCAGCAGACATTCTTAAATGAAAAGAGAAATCTCTCTAAGATCCTGCAATCCCAATTTTAAGAATAATCATAATCAGACAAGTGAATTTACTTTTTGTATTATCTAGGAGTAGTCATCAGAGTTTGACCTGCAATTCACCTACACTTGCTAAGTTGCATCCTATAATAAGTTAATTGTTACACAAAATAGAATTGTACATATAAATTACAGTCTTGGGAAATCTCTTGACCTCATCGCCCAGGTTTATGCACAGTGAGAACAGGAAGAAACACATTTCTGAGTTGTGCAGAGTCAGTTACTATGGAGAAATGGAGGGATATAATCAAGAGTGAGGAAGGATTCTGCCTTTACTCCAGCCACAGGGCTAGGGATGGGTATAATGCTGCAATTGCCCAAAAATTGCAAGGAAAACTTTTCAAAGTTTGCTAAATAACAGATGACTAAAGAAAAAAGTTTACAAAAATGCAAAAGTGTAGGAAACTCCATCCTTGGGCAAAGAAAAACACGACCCTGAATGCAAGCAAAGGCATCTAAGTCAACACACTCAAAGTCATGAGATTGGTGAACAAAATATTCTGAGACTGACAGGCCATTCCAAACACCACTTCCAACAATGATGAATTTATAGGTTCTGAATTATACCAGTTTTACAAATCAGCACATGCCAGTTGTCACTTTTCTAAATCAAAGTCCTTTTGTAAAGGTTTCTATAAGATGGAGTAAAACAAACAATAAGATAAAATTTTAAAAATTAAAATTCTCTCTTTAAAATCTTTCAGTAGCAAATATTAGTGAGGGGTACAAAATGCATTCCGCATTGATTGTTTTCCCTTTAGTGTTCTAGTGAATTACTCACAAGTATTTTCCTAACTGAACAAATTTAGAGCATTTTTAAATAGAGATTTACAAATACCAGTGCAGAGGAAGAAAATAATACATCAACAACATCCCACTAATTAAAACGTTAAAATTTTATAATAGTTACTGATGTAGGACTCCGTGTATAAACACCCTGCACAGCTAAGCTGTGGTTTAACCTCTAAAATGTTTACCTACAGGTCTGAGCTCTTTAACAATGTAGCCAGAATTTGTTTTGCTTTAATTAATTAAAAGGAACATTTGAGAATGTATGTTAGTTCTGTTTTTACTCTATTTACTGTTCCAATTTCAGTTTTACTTGTGAAATTCCCTTGAAGTAATGGTTATGATTTTTATTTCATTAATTGAAAAACCACATGTCATTAGCACAAGGAAGGAAATTAGAAAGGATGGAAGGATGGAAGGAAGAAATGAAGGAAGAAAGGAAGAAAGAAAGGAAAGAAGGAGGAAGGGAAGAAGGAAGGAAGGAGGAAGAGGAAAGGAGGAAAGAAGGGAGGAAGGAAGAAGGAAAGAGGAAGGGAGGAAGGAAGGGAACGAGTTTGGGTTTAGGTTAGTTGTTAAATGACAGCTGATGTCTGTACATAACCCTTATGGAATCACAATTTGAATCCATGATGCCATCAAATATATTCCAATATTTCTGAACTCTGATGCTGACTAAGGTGTGAGCTCACTTAAATTCAGTCAGAACAAAAGTCACAAGATGTCCCTAATCTTATTTTTCAGTACTCCATCCATTATCTCACGTGTGTTAAATATGCCATCATTTAGTGTACACACTAGTAAAAAGATGTCAAATGAAAAACTAACATTCCTCAAAGCTTTGAAAGGCCTACACTCCTGGAGCTGTACATACTGTGAGGCCATGTGCACATTCCCAGGAGGACGGTGCCAGCGGAGCTACCACAGCAGATCTGTGAATGTGCACAAATTTACATTTATTGGCAAAATGATTTAACATAAGAGATGCTGTGACCTTTGATTTTTCTTGAATGACAATGACTAAGAGCTACCTTACAATATGTCCAAGATTTGAATATTTGATTATTCACATATATTCAGTGTAATGCAGTAAGAAAAATGTTAAAGAAAAGCAACAGTGACCAACATCCACCACAGTGCAACATCCCTCCTGTGTTCAGACCTGTGGGCTTATTCTGCTCAATTCTGGAACCGATGCTTGGCACAGTGGCTGGATTCTGCACATGAACAAGCAGTGTGGTTACGCTAGTCTTATCCACTGAAATCCACCAATTTCTTTGTAAAAATTCACTTCAATTTATTTCCTGAAGGGTTAAATATTTAGTGGCAAAATTTTAAAAGAGATTGGTTTAATTTTATTATATTTATAACCAACCTGTGACATTCAAACTCTGCACTACAAACTTTCTGTCTAATCATGTCTCATGCTGTGGTTCAGCACAGAACCTAAAGACTGATATCAGTGCTGATATCCCACTGATTTTATTCTTTTCTTCACAGTGAACACAAATCTTTCCCCACTCACTGAACTATAAAACCGAAGCTTCTTCTCATAAGACCAGTTACCTCAGTCATGCCTGTCTTTTTTTATCTTTATGTCATCTATATTAATAGAAACATCAGGCAGAAATAATGTTTGTAGTAACTGAAAACAGGCAGTTAGTTAGGAACTTATTTATCTGCTATTGATTATCATGTGCACCCTTTGTCTCAAGGGAAAGCCATAAGTTGCTTCTAATTTCTCTGCTTCCAAATTTCTCACAATTTTCAGGAACCCTGTGAGTCAGGTTATGAAAGACACTTTTATTCCTGTTCTAAAGACTCCTAAACATAGACAGTTCTGATAGTGAGCATTCCCTAGTTTTCATAGACTCCTGTATGTGGCCATAAAAAACCCTATCCCCATACTCAGTATTAGAAATTTCCCTTTCTACAGGTTAGACTTCATGGTCATTTTAGACTTCTGTGTTCTTTATTCTTTAATCCTGTATCTTTCAAGGAATAGAAGATGTAAATATTTTTATTAATTGTATGTATAAGTGATAATAAGTAGCAACCTTGATGAATCTCTAGTATCCAGTCTGAAACCTTCATTGATATTTATAACTGTCTAATGTTGACAGTAAATTTCTTTCCACTGTCAAGTGGAGAATTGAGGAACACAGAGGGTCAGTGATTGTTTAAATCCTGAAGCTCTTTGTGTTAGAGTTGATACTGGAAGATCTTAAACATGTGGAAAATGTGGTTTAAATTCAGTCGCCTTAGACCCTGATCATAAAGCCATGAGAGGCTCAGTAGGATGGGACAGAACACTTGCTATTTTTGGAGAGGATTTCAACAGTAATGAGAGGAAGCTCATGACTGCCTGACATTCCATTTCTGAAGGTAATAGCCCTGTCCTCTGCAGGCACAGCATTTTCACCGTGCACTTAAATACATTCAGGCTGCAGTAAAAAACATAAATAAATTAAATAGATAAATCTTTGCAAAAATAAATTATCATTTGAAATAAAGAGTTGCTTTCAAGGCAAATGCATTTTACTAAAATACAGTGTTCATTATATTGTGTATCATGACACAGAACTATCATATCCCCAAGTTTCATTTTTGCAAGCACAGGATACACCTGATGTTTATGATTCCACAGGAAATATGCCACGATTTCACTGACCGGATAAAGTCTGTGTTGATAATTTCAAATTAATGACTGATGCTGTTACTCTGTAGAATATGCAGTGTTAGTACTTCACAGCAGAGATGACTCAGGACTGATCCTGGTCATGGCTGTCACTGCTGGTCCTCTTGGTGTCATTTACCTTTTATGTCGCCTTTCCAACTGAAGTAGAGGGGTTTCAAGCCAGTCGTTTTATCAGTGGCCATTAAATGCATGGCCAGTATTGCATCCTGTAACTCATAAATGTAGGGCTACATAGGATTTGTTACTCTAAAAACTGAACCACATCCTTTGTTTTCCAGGGATATGTACCTCCTATATTCAAATATTTACTATAGTTGTGGACAGTGGTAATTTCACACCGAAAAGTTAGTGTACACGTCATGATAGATAAGTTAAATTATCACATTCACCAATTACCACAGTCCTCCTTCATCTTCACAGACGGACGTCTTCCTCAGTGATAAACACACTCACTCTCAATCAAGGATTTAAAGTATGGGAGGTAGCATCAGGCACTGACACAAAGGGTAGGTGTACATATACTTTTTGCTAACATATTACCTTTGTAATTATTCTTGTGCCTTCTCTGTCTGTTTCACAGATCTATTTCTACCCCAGATTCTCATTACTAGACATGAGCATCTAAGAAGAACTCTTCTTTGTGATGTTTCAGCTCACACTGAAATACGCCCTACTCACCTAGATTCTTACCAGTACAGAATAGTCGGGTCCTTGGGCCAGTCCAGGCTCATTAATAGGCAGTGCTGTAAGAGAGTCAACTCAAGCCTGATATATAGGTTTGTGACTGTGTGATCCGCCCTCCCTCAAGAACTACAATTTTTATTTTAAATACAGTGTAATTCTCAAGAACTACAATTTTCATTTTAAATAGAGCATAATTACAGGGCTGGGTTTGGGAGTCAAAATTAGGTATGAGACATTTTCCAGTTTCTAATTTTGAAAGACATAAGTGTTTCTGGCAAATATCTCCAATGGGATGTTTTGAAGAAGTGTTTAATGATCCCTGAAGATAGACCTGGAAGATACTAAAAACTTTGAGGTCAGATTCATGGTAAATATACAGAACTCTCTCTCTCTCTCTCTCTCTCTCTCTCTCTCTCTCTCTCTCTCTCTCTCTCTCTCTCTCTCTCTCTCCTGGTTTCTTCAGGCAAAATTCAACATTA
The DNA here is from genome assembly GCF_963924665.1 of Micromys minutus. Classification (NCBI taxonomy): domain Eukaryota; kingdom Metazoa; phylum Chordata; class Mammalia; order Rodentia; family Muridae; genus Micromys; species Micromys minutus. The sequence continues at coordinate 25,005,154 of NC_137967.1, forward strand.
TTCTTTAAAAAATAATTTAGAATATTTACTATTTAAATGCGTATTACATTAATGCTTATGTGTTTTAGATAAATCTCCACTCTGCATTGTTCATTTGCCATGTTGTTTTTTATTTCCCTACATCTCTTATCTCCAATTTTCATATATTTCTTAAAATAAAAATGCCACAGAGTTTACTTAGCATGATTGTATGTGTGTAGTGCACAAGCATCTCCATATATGGTTAGTCTCTCAACTTTTGAATTTTTAAAGAAATCTTCTTACCAATAGCTCTTCTGTGAGAAGTGGGACATTCTGACGATCTCCAATCTTCTAGAAATTTGTCCAGCATTAACCTTTCAGATTTTGTGCATACTGCCATAAGGAGAGAATGCATGCATACAAGTATCCTATGTTTCCGTACAACAGCTGTTTCCTTGGAATCATCTACCACCTCTGGTTCTTATCCTCTTTCTGTCTCCTACTGTGTGATAATTTTTGAGTATTGGGAGGAAGAAGTATGGTACACATGCCCCATTTTTAAATGGGCCTTTCAGCATCTCTTATTCTCAGCATAGTGAACAATAGTATATCTTGTGTTAATTACTATATACTGCACAAAGATGCTTCTCTGAAAAGAGTTAAGAGATAGTTAACCCCGCAGTATAAAGATAGGAGCTTGGAGGTCCACTCTTTATTATGTCTATTTAGTGGAATAATAGCTTCTTCCCTTTGTGTCTGTGCCCTCTTCAGCTAAATATTTTTGTTCTTAGATTGATGCCAGGTATGGGTTTCATCTTTTGCATTAGGCCTTCCACTCAATCATAAACTGGTTGATTAATCTCATGATTTTCATGACACTACTGCACCTGGCATCTTTATATTATAACTCCCAAGATCCACACCTTGGCATGATTTATGATTGCCTTCCCAACTGTCTAAACTATCTAGTAGGGTTGATACTCCATCATACCCACCATCTTATTTCTCCATACGCTATGACTCAAGTATATAGTTTCTTTAGGATTAGTGTCTTGGTTTGAGTTTCCATGATTCTGAAGAAACATCATGACCAAGAAAATGTTTATAGAGGCAAGAATTGAATTGGAGCTAGCTTCCAATTTCAGAGGTCTTATCAATTATTATCATGGTGAGTACCATGGCAGCATGCAGGCAGACATGGTGCTATAATTGTCAAGAGTTCTACATTGTGATACACAGTCAGTAAGTAGATTAGCTTTCTACACTGAGCAGATCTTGATCATAGGAGGCCTCAAGACCCACACCCACCTTCACACCCTTCTTTGAACCACACCACACCTATTCCAATAAGGCAACCCCTTCTATTATCATACTCTCTATATAAAATGTACTCAAACACATGAATCTGTGGAAAACAAAATTGCAGTCTTACACTGTAGAGATTATTGACACCCAAACATTACACACTATTTACTTTACTTTTACTCTCTCCAAATCATTTCTTCTAAAAATGTTTTGTAAATTGTTTGTGAATTTCAAATTATTCTTTCAAATCCCAGCCATTTCCTCATCTCTCCAAATCTGAGCTCTGTCCTTGCAACCTCCTGCAAATAAAACAAATGGACAAACAAACAAACACCTCTCTGTGGAAGATGATGTGTCACAGACATGAACAGCTTTATTTTGCAAACGTTCATTGCCATTACTTCTTGGCATGGTTAGAGGCTTCTGGCTTTTACTACACAGTCTATACTGGATCTCCCTGGGATTCCTCTTTGATATCCTGTTATTGCTCTGTGTCAAGGAGATCCTGTAGTTATGATGTTTGAGAAGCAAACACTTCATGCACTCTGGCATTTCACAGATGGGTTCAAGTTGACAGGCTGCATCGTCAACTTGATAGACTTAAGGTTCAATGTAATATACATGTAAATATATATTATATATATATATATATATATATATATATATATATATATATATATATATATAGTTACTTATTAGATTATTTTACACATTGTAGGTTCTTTCCACCTACCAATGATTTCAGTAAACTGGACAGAATGAGGAACTCATTGCATTTGGATGGATACATCAGAAGTTCCAGACTGGCATGAAAATCATGAAGGATTTTTGGTGAGATGCTTTTCTCCAAATGATTCAACTGAAGAACTTCCATAAATTATAAATGTATCAGGACAGCTACAAGGGCAGTCAGTAAAGGAACAATATACATGCATACATATAATATCTTTATATATATGAAATTATGAAACAAATATTTTAGCCAATAAAAAGTGTATTGTTCTCCTCAATTCTTGAGCAAATAGAATTCTGATAAAAAAATCCATTTACACACCTATATTAAGCTGAGGTATTATGTGGGGCATTGACCATGTTTACTCCTAAAAATTCTAGTGTTTTAGATTTTATGTTTTAGGTTTAGATCTTTAATCCATCTGGATTTTGTTTTTCTGTAAAAGAAAATATACAGGTCTCATTTCATCCTTCTCTATGTGAACTTCAGTTTTCTTGTACCATTAATTCAAAATGTTTTCTGTGCTCCTGTGAAGATTTTTCACACATTTGTCAAATATTAAATCGCCGTTGATACATGCCTTATTGTTTGGATCTTCAAGTTTGTCACATTAGGCTACATGTGGGTTTTTGTATCAATACCATACTGTTGTTGTTACTATGTCTTTGCAATATTTCTTAAGATTTGAAATATTAATCTCTCCAGTATTCTTTTTGCTCAGGGTATCTTTTGTTATCTATGGTTTTTATGGTACCATATGAAGTTTAGAATTATTTTATTCTATCTCAATGAAGAATAAGATGAAGGTTTGCATTGGAATTGTATGAAATATATAAATAAATTTTGGCAAAATGAATAAAACACAGTGAAGGATGTACAGCTTCTGATCGTGTGGATAGTTAACCACTGCTTCTAAGAATTACATATTTGAGCATAGCATGGCAGCCCTCTGATTCTGCATGTTTCATATAACATATGAATTGCACAAAATAATGAGTCCAATCACGTTTGTCTATTTTTAAGTAAATTTTGAGACATTGTTTCACAAATTTCAAAATACAACTTCTAAACACCTAGAAGACACCTAAACATGTTGCAATTTACTAATGTATCTAAAACTGGGTATGCATAGGACCTGGATTCATAACAAATATTTGAAGTTTCTCTGAAGCTTTTTGAGTATTTTTCACTGTAAACCAGTATCTATTATCAGAAAAGTGTTGAGAAATTTCAATGATCATTGTGAATCTATTGTCTTATTCTGCCCACTTTCAATCACTATGACATTAAAAAATACACCACACTTCATTATAACTCATTAGTTTCTATTGCATCTTTGAGTGACTGTGTTTTCACTACTTCACCCTCTTGATTAGTGACCTCCTTAACCTTCCTTCCATTGTCCAGCATCTGTGACATGCATCCTTTTTTTTTTTCTTTTTTTTTGCCTGTCTGAAATCAAATATCTTAGTTAGATACATATGTCCTTTGTATTCTCTTCTACATGCTTTGCTGCTCGTTTTAGGCATTTTCAACTCCCCTATAACTTCAATCCATACTACTGTCCTCTAGAGGTTTTGTTCCGTCCTTTGAGTCACTTCTCATCGATTCATGTTTACTGTAGTGCTGACATTGCCACTTACTATTACAGTTTCTCATTTTCTCCATCTTTGCCGATGCCCTTCCTTCTATTGATCTGGCTCTATTGGAAAATGTCTCCAAAAAGAATGTGTTTTTCAGGTAATACTCCATTATGGTACTATTTTTAAAAACTTGTGGAGAATAATGTTTGTTCATGTGCTCTTGGATTATTATTCAAGTGTTTTTACAGTATTTTTCCATTAATGTTTATAAGTGAAATTGGTCTCAAATTCTCTTTTTTGTTGGTGATTTGTTGTGTGTTTTGGGTATGAGGATGGCTGTGTCCTCATAGAATGAGTTTGACAGTCTTAATATTGTGTCTATTGTGTGGAATAGTTTGTGGAATATTAGTATTGGCTCTTCTTCAGAAATCTGATAGAATTTTTTATGAAAACAATATTACCTATGGCTCTTTATTTTTGGTTAGGAAATTTTAATGAATGATTCTACTGATTTAACTTTGGTAAGTGTTATCTGTCTGGAAAATCATCCATTTGATTTAAATTTTCCAATTTTGTAGAAAATTGAAATAAGACGTAATGATTTTTCTTAATGTCCCTAGTGCCAGTTGTTATGTCTCCCTTTTGGTTTGAGTTTGGTAATTTTAATATTGTCTCTCTGCCATGGACTTAGTTTATCTCAGGGCTTGACTATCACATTGGTTTTCTCAAAGAACCAGCTATTGTTTTTTATACTTTTTATCACTCTCATTGTTTTTAATTGATTTTAGTCTTAACTTTGATTACTTCCTGCCATCTCCTGATCTTGGATTTGTTTGTTTCCTTTTATTCTACACCTTTCAGCTGTGCTGATGAGCTGCTAGTATGAGATCTTTCTATTTCTTTTTTATAAATGCACTTGGTGCTGTAAATTTCCTCTTAGCACTACTTTCATTGTGTTTCATAAGCTTGAGCATGTTGTTCCTTAATTTTCATTGACCTCCAGAAAGTCTTTTATTTCTTTGTTTCTTCTTTGACCTAGTGGTCATTGAATATAGACTTGTTCAGTTTCCATGGAATTATAGGCTTTCTGTTTCAGATGTTGTTCTTATCTTACATTAATCTATGGTGATCTTATAAGATGCAAGGATTTATTTCTATCTTCTTGCATTTGTTGAGACTTGCGTTATGACAGAGTATATTGTTAAATATGGAGAAGGTTCTGTGAAGTGTCAAGAAGAAAGTTTATGCTTTTGTATTTGGGTGAAAGATCTGTAGCTATCCCTTAAGTTCATTTAGTTCATAATTTCTGTTAGTTTCCCTATTTCTATTTAGTGTCTGTTTCAATTAATACCTGATACAATTCTGCACTAAACCCATCTTGTCCTGGGCTTATTTTGTTTAGGAGACTTTGATGACTACTTCTATTTCTTTAGGGGTTATAGAACTATTTAGATGGTTTATCTGATCCTGATTTAACTTTGGTACCTGGTATCTTGTCTAAAAAATTGTCCACTTCATCCATATTTTTCAGTATAGGATTTTGTAGTAGGATATAGTGATTCTTTCAATTTCCTCAGATTCTGTTGCTATTTCTCCCTTTTCATTTCTGATTTTGTTAATTTGAATACTATATCTGTGCCCTCTGGTTATTCTAGCTAATGGTATATCTTTTGTGTTGATTTTCTCAAAGAACCAACTCCTGGTTTTGTTGATTCTTTGTATAGTATAGTTTATTTTGTTTCTACTAGGTTGATTTTTGCCCTGGATTTGATTATTTCCTGCTGTCTACTCCTCTTGTGTGCATTTGCTCTTTTTTGTTCTATGGCTTTTAGGTGTGCTGCTAGTGTATGCTCTCTCCAGTTTTTTTTTTTTTTTTTAGAAGCACCCACAGCTATGAGTTTTCATCTTAGGACTACATTCATTGTGCCATATAATTTTTCATATGATGTGCCTTCATTTCCATTTAATTATAAAAAGTTTTTAATAACTTTCTTTATTTCTTCCTTGACCAAGTTATCATTGAGGAGAACATTGTTCAGCTTCCATGTGTATGTGGCCTTCCTTTTGTTTTTCCTGTTATTGAAAACCAATCTTAGTTCATGTTGATCTGATAGGATGTATGGGATTATTTCAATATTCTTGTGTCAGTTGAGGCTTGTTTTGTGACCTACTATATGATCAATTGAGAGATGGTACCATGAGGGACTGACATGAAGGAATACTCTGTTGGGTTTGTGTGTGTGTGTGTGTGTGTGTGTGTGTGTGTGTAAGTGTGTGTGTGTGTGTGTGTGTGTGTGTGTGTGTGTGTGTATGTGATATGTTATAGATATCTATTAAATCCATTTTGTTCAAAACTTTTGTTAGTTTCACTGTGTCTTTAATTAGTTTCTGTTTCTATGACCTGCCCATTGATGAGAGTGTGGTGTTGAAGTCTCCCACCCTTATTGTCTGAAGTTCAATGTGTGCTTTGAGCTTTAGGTAGGTTTTGTTTATGAATGTAGTTGCCCTTGCATTTGGAGCATTGATATTCAGAATTGAGATTTTATCTTGCTGGATTTTTCTTTTAACACATATGAAGTGTCCCTCCTTATCTTTTTTGATAAGTTTTGGTTGAAAGTCAACTTTATTCAATATTAAAATGACTTCTCCATCTTGTTTCTTGGGGCCATTTTTTGTTTTTTAGAAAATCGTTTTTCAGCCTTTTACTCTAAGGTAGTGTCTGTCTTTGTCACTGAGGTGCATTTCCTGTATGCAGCAGAATGTTGTGTTCTCCTTATATATCCAGTCTGTTATTCTATGCCTCCTTATTGGGTAATTGAGTCCATTGATATTGAGAGATTAGGTACCAATGATCATTGTTTCCTATTATTTTTGTTGTTAGAAGTGGAATTATATTTGTGTGGCTATCATTATATGGCTTACTTGAAAGATTACATTCTTGCTTTTTTGAGTGTGTAGTTTTCCTCCTTGTGTTGGGGTTTTCCATTTATTTTCCTTTGTAGGGATGGATTTGTAGAAATATATTGTGTAAATTAAGTTATGTCATGAAATATCTTGACTTCTTCATTTGTGTCAATTGAGAGTTTTGCTGGATATAGTATCTTGGGCTGGCATTTATTTTCTCTTAAGATCTAGATGACATCTGCCCAGGATCATCTAGCTTTCAAAATTTCTGTTGAGAATTCTGGTGTGATTCTGATAGGTCTGCCTTTATAGGTTACTTGAACTTTTTCCCTTATTGCTTTTAATATTCTTTCTTTGTTTTGTGCATTTGTTGTTTTGACTATTATGTGTGTGACAGGAGACATTTCTTTTCTGGTCCAATCTACTTGGAGTTTTATAGGCTCCTTGTGTTTTTATGAGCATCTCTTTCTTTAGGTTAAGGACGGGGGGGTTATAATATTTTGAAAATATTTACTGGCTCTTTAAGTTGGGAATCTTCATTTTTTTCTATGCCTGTTATCTTCGGGTTTGATCTTCTCCTGGTGTCTTGAATTTTTCAGATGTTTTGGCTTAGAAACTTTTTGTATTTTGCATTTTTTTGACTGCTATGTCAATGTTTTTTATGTTATTCTGCTCCTGAGATTCTCTCTTCTATCTCTTGTAGTCTTTTGTGATGCTTGCATCTATGACTCCTTATCTCTTTCCTAGATTTTTTATCTTCAATGTTGTCTCCCTTTGTCATTTCTTTATTGTTTCTATCCATTTTTATATCCTGAATTTTGTTCAATTCCTTCACCTATTTGTTGATTTTTGCTTTTCCTCTTTAAGGGCTTTTACCTGTTTACCTGTGTTGTCCTGTATTTCTCTAACAGAATTATTTATGTCATTCTTTAAGAACTCTAATATCATCATCAGTTGTGATTTAAATCAGAATCTTGCTTTTCCTGTATGTTGGGGTATCCAGGACTTGCTGTGGCGGGGAACTGAGTCTTGATGATGCCAAGTGGCCTTGGTTTCTGTTGCTCTTCTTCTTGGACTCACCTCTTGTCATCTGCTTATTGCTGTGTTAGCTGGTCTTGCTGATTCTGACAGTGGCTTGACCCTCCTGTGCTCTCAAGTGTTTCAGCACGTCTCTGAGACAGGCTCTTTCCTATTGGGGTCTGGCACCATGTCAGCTACAGGCACAGGCAGAAACAGGAAAGATTCTGTCCCAGACTGCTCCTTGGTTCCTGTGTTCTGAGTGCTCTGGGAGGGTTCCTCTTGTGCCAGAAATGTGAGCAGAGTTGGTGGTCTCCCCTGTGCTGTCAGATGTGTCAGTGTTCCTGTGAGACTGACTCTCTTCCAGCTGGGTCTGTGTTCAAAGAACTCTGGTATGTTGTTTTCTAATGACAGAAATGGAGTTTATCTGCATGAGAAAAGAGAAAGAGGATTAGCTACAGGAAAAACTGTAATCAGGACACACACACACACACAAGAATAGAGAGTATTATCAAGTGCATTCTGTGATTGGGCATGATTCTCCTTAGCTTTTGGTCACACCCATTTTCTACTCAAAATGAATGAAAAATATTAATAATCAGAAGAACTACTAAGCAGTTAAATCAGAAGGGATGATAGAGCTGATGAATAAAATGTAAGCATAGACTGTAGTCTATTAGTGTAATAATACTTTCTTTGAGTATCTCACAGTAGTAGTTGTTACTCACAATACATACTGAAGGCTTCAGGACACATATTTGGATTGGAAAAATGTCTTTAAGTTCATAGAATATGACTTATTGTGAGCAATATTACTAGGTTTGTAAAAAGTAATAAAAAGGGAGTGCCAGTACTAGCCAGCATAAACCATGATCGTAAAAACATGCTGGCATTTTCTAGTCATCTATAAAAAAGGCCAATTTTAGTGACAACTACAAACCTCAAAAATATCAATTCTGAAGGTACAACTCATCCCTTATTAAATGATGAATAATAAAATTAAAAATACTGATTCGAAGCCACAGACAGATCAGGCACACTGACATCAGGACTGGTGGCAGCCTGTTAGGAGAGAACTGAGGACCCAGAGGAGACACAGGAGCGCTCTCCCCACTTAACATACAGGGAAGCCCAAGCTCTCTCTCCACTGATTATTTGGAGAGGACCTCTGGGATCTCTCAGGGCCCAAGGACCACAGTGCAGTCCGGGATCATACTGGTCCAGCCTCCATCTCTGCCCAGAGCCACAGAAAGAACAGGCACAATGACATCAGGACTGGCAGCCTAAGAGCACACATCTATTGGTCCATGTCATACTGTATAGTTGAGCTGCATTTATGTGGGTCTTCATAAAGAGAAGTGAGTGAAAAACTTATGGTGGCCTGCCTTGACATTTTTGCTTTTTCTGTAGAGTCAGGTTGGTTGGCAGAGTGATATCACCTGTGACAGAGTCTCATGGAATTTTGCTATGTTGACTCATGTGTTAAAACAAGACACATTGTGAGGCAAGACCTGTGGAGGACCCAGGTGTTTGGACAAACTATAAAAAGCATCAATGGACAGTGGCAGAGGCTGAGCTAGGCTTGTTTATAAAGCTAGCTCTACAATGCTTTGCATTTTCACGAATCTTCACTTCACTGATTCATAGCAGAAAACTTTTCCTGGAGTTCCTCCTGGTCCCTCCTGCTTACTTGTGCTGAAGTTGATGCTGAGTAGGTAGTGTAACTACTGCTGATTCCTCTTTTCTATCTCAACTCTGCCAAACAGGACTACTGACATTTCCATGAAGCATTTGCAAGTGGGCTAAGCAGCCAGTGCTAACTTCTGTACTGATCTGTTGAGTTCTAGACAACACTGATGGGAGTTGCTCCAAAGAATCTCTCTATACAAATCTACCCCCGCAGCCCCCCAACCAATATCTTTTCTTTCTCACTACCGTGGGTGGGTATTAGGCTGCAGGGGAGGTTAAAGCACCATGAAAAATAGGTTTTGAAAGAACTAAAAGTTGTAGTTAAGCCCCCTGTTCAGTTCTGACTTTTTTTCATTTCTGACTTTTAGTTATTTTGGTTAATGGGTTGTTCACCTTGTTGGTTTTCTCAAAGTACTTGGTTTGCTTCTTTGCATTGTTCTTCTTGTTTCAAATCGATCAATTTCAGCCCCAAGTTGGATTATTTTCTGCCATCTAGCCCTTTTGGGTGTGTTCACTTCTTTTCATTCTAGAGCATTTTAAGTGTGATTTTAAATTGTTAGTACTTGAACTCTCCAATTTCTTTATGAAGGTACTTAGTGCTATAAATTATCTGCTTAGCACTGCTTTTATTTATTCTGTCTTGCATTTTGTAATATGTGTAATTTATTTTATTTTATATGTATTAGTGTTTTGCTTATACATATGCATGCAGCCATCCATTGTACCTACTGGAGTCAGAGGACATCTCATCTCCTGAATTCAGTTACAGATAATTGTGAGCTATCATGTGGTTGCTGGGAATTGAACCTGGGTGACATGGTTTATGCTGCATATATATGGATGACTGCAAGCTGCTAGATGTGTTCGGTAACCCAAACCTAGGTTCTCTAATGAGCAGAAAGTGTTCTTAGCTGGTGAGCCATTTTTCACTCTCTATGATGTGAGTTTGCAAAAGCACAGTCCATTCTTTTTCTGCCTCTCTTTCTATGTATGGCTTCCTATTTTTGGCTTGGTAGAAGAAGGTGTTTTCTTGCTGAAGAAAGTGTATCACTGTAGAGACAGGCTTCACAGTTGGCTGTGCTCAAGCTCCTCCCAGTGTGAAACACAGTCCCTTCCTTGCTTCCTGCATCTAAAGATATAGAACTCTTAGCTTATTCTCCAGTCCCATACCTGTCTGGACACTAGTAGGCTTCCTCCCATGATGATAATAGAGTAAATTTCTGATGCTATAATTAAATGTTTTTCTTTACAAGAGTTTGCAGGGTCATGGGGTCTCTTCAAAGAAGTGTAAACCCCACTCAGACAACCTCCATTTCTGACCATGTCATATGTCAAAAAGATAACATTCCCAATTTTCACTTTACATATTCCTAATGTTGGAATATGTAAAGCACCAGTGTATGGGAAACAAACATTCTAATCATACTCTAATCACTGTGTGCTGTCCAATGTTACCAAACATTAAGGGTACCCTTTGCTACCATCCTCTTGGACACTCCACAGCAGTTCAGTTTCTCAGAATGAGCTTGGCTCTCCATTCTTTCTTCAGGATAATGACAGAGCAGCAAACTAGGTTTGATCAAGTTTTGTCTGTACAACATATTCATGAATAATAAGCAGACATTTATAGAATCTCACAATAATGTCAAGACCTGTAAAAATTTAATAACACTTTCACAGGGGTCACATATCAGATATTGTACGTATCCAATATGTATATTATGATCTATAACAGTACTAAAATTAAAATTATGAGGTAGTGACAAAGTAATTTTATGTTTGGAGGTAACCACAGTGTGAGGAATTATTAGGGAGGTTGAGGATGTAATAAGATCAATACCATGGCACACTGGCCCACATCCTGGATCCCAAACACACAATATCACTGGAGACCAATAAGATCATAAATAATCTAAGATTGCTTGGAAATCTTTACCTCTAAACAGTACATAATTGTCAGTAAAATTGCCTATATCTACAATGTCAGTCACTATCATGATCATGAAGCTACTTGCAAGTAAAGACAGGTCCCAGCACATGCCCAGGTGAGGACCAATGAAACTGGAGGCTCGGACCTTGAGCTGTGCCCACTTGGAATTCCTGAGGCTGATAGCCTGAAAGACACTCAACTGGAGAACCATGGGATATTCCACTTGCAACTCTAAGAAAATAAAGGGCAAGTTTACGTGCAATGTCATCTAGAAAATATGTCTGAACAGATGCAGTCACTAAAGGAACGAAGCTTTTGCAGAGGAGAACCACAATGCTGTTCTAGGTCAGGTGTTTGAAAACCATGACTGTGGAAGCTCCCCTGATGCTTTTTTAGTCAGTGATGATAAAACAAAGCAAGGTTGTGTCCTCAGCGTTCCCAGTGGAGTCTGGGACAGGAAGAGGATTTCCATGGCCAGGTCTCTGAAGGCCATTCTCTAAATTTATGGGAATGTCACTTACTGACAGATACTGAGAGCTCATGATGTACATACAGGAGGATTGCCTTCATTGTACCGAAATGTATCCTCAACGTAACCGGTAACCACTATTTTCCACTCAGTTTTTAACTAGCTGTATGCTTTTGTGTCTTTAAGTGAAAATATTCAGTGCATGTGCCTTTGTAACCAGATCTGTTACAGTCAGTAGTCAGCTGGCAGATATGGGTGCTTAGAAGTAAACTGAAGTCAAGCACAGAGCAGTGTTGTAAGTGACTAGCCTTCTTAGTCTAGAGAACCCACTTGAAAGCCCACAAGTTTTGGTTTTGAATACGAAGTTTTCTAAGTGTGAACCTATTTCCAATTGTTTCCACACACTCCAGTCACAGCACTGTAATTATGGCCCAACTCAGCACTGTTCTTGCTCGGTGGCGGCACTTTCCACAAAGCTCTACAAATGATGTGTAATTTCTAGTTCAAAGCAGTGTTCTGTGTGGGATTCTAATAGTGAGACCAACTTTTTGGAAAGTCCTAGTTATACTACAAATTCCCCAGATAATACCACTGGCAAACAACAGAAGTACAATGAATATCACCTTGGAAAAAAAAATTGTATCCACTAGGTTGTATGTAACAGCCTTGTTCATTCTAATGGGTGCTCTTCATTTGAATTTTGAAATGATTATCATTCACATTGGCATTCTTGACCTGTTTTACAGACTGCTCTCTATTTTGGAAACTTAATTAATTAAATATGTTATTGTCACATATATGTATAAAATGTAAACAGCAAAAGTCAACAAGGCTAATTTTATGTGAAACAAATCATTTTTATACAAACGTTGAATTTCTTAGGTGCAAATTTTCATTCCATGTTGGGATGACAACAAAGAGAACATTCCACCTTTTCTAAATTAAGGTAACCTTGACACAAAGAATACAGTTTCCATGTTGGGATGACAACCAAGAGAACATTCCACCTTTTCTAAATTAAGGTAACCTTGACACAAAGAATACAGTTTCCATGTTGGGATGACAACCAAGAGAACATTCCACCTTTTCTAAATCAAGGTAACCTTGACACAAAGAATACAGTCACTATTATAGTATAGTTGTCCAAACATATCGGAAATGAAATTTTATATGTACTATATGCACATCAGACAATATTTTCTATGAGTGGGAAACATAAGTGATGTTTGGATACATTGGTTCAAAGGCTGAGACAGACAGCCAGGGCATGTCTTCAAGTAAACACCCAGAGCTATAGGAACAGGAGTGTTGAGCCTGGTAGTGTGATGTTGATATACGAATGTCAGAGAAACATTATTAGAAGGTTGGACTGGAACACCATACATCTGATTTTTCCACACACATATGCACATGGACACACATGAGATCTTGTTACTGCTCTTGTCCTTTAAGGAAAAGAGAACAGGCCTCTTGTTGTGCGGCTCGGCACAGTGTTTCCAAAAGAAAAAATAAATCAGCACCTTTCATGACTCAGAGTTAAAAATGAATCCTGCAGGGCAAGCAATGTTTCTTCAAATTTTTAGCTTCTGATCTCATGGCACTCAAGAGTCTACCATCTCCAGATCATCATCAAGAAAGGGTACCAAGGCAATAATGCTGAGACCTCATCTCCTCTGAGATCAAGATGAGCATGTCACAGGAAGCAGCCTTGACACTGCCTGCTTAGAGAGATGACCTTACCCCTGAAAACACTTCCTCCCATAAGAAACTTCAAGGAAGTTTTAAATGTGATGCAAACAACAGAGGCACATGCAGAAGATCTCCTTGGGATTCTCATCTCCTAGAGCATCAGAGCACAGAGGAAGGACAGATGGCTGGACCAGTGAGGTACATGATAACCAAGCAGGAGTGAGGATAAAAATCCAAGTTGGATCTAGAATTTCTAATTTCCCTGGAGGTAATCACTCCCAAATAAACTGGATATCCAAAAAGTAAATGACCAGACCACATGAAAATACTCGTCGGATTCAAAAGGTTTAGACCAGGAAGCCACTCTTATTTTTCTCAAACCTTGATAAATTTGTAAGGACTTTCCTTAGTGATAGTTTTATTTTCTGTCAAAATATGTAGTAACATAATTGTTTGAATTTCACACTAAACAGAGAAAGTTAAGCATGCAGCAGTAAAAATGAATAAAGCCCATAGTTTCCCTTGTTTATATCTACCTGGCCCACTATAGGCCCACCATGTTCATTCCAGCGCAGCACAGCCATCCACTTGCCGTTGTGCGGGACTCCCGACTCCTGTGTATTACTCACTCATAAGGATCCACTTTGAATCTTGATACAAGTTAACTGCTACTGAATAAAATTGCAATGTCCTCTGTCTGAGACTTTGCTTATATGGTTGAGTCCTGTCCAAAAGAATTATGGACCAACTTCTGTGCATCATAAACTTATGAAGCCACTTAGGAATGTGCACTTGTAACAAGTAGCTAGCTACATTGCAAACAGTTACTGAACCAGTTGTAGTAACTCAGGAGCAGCCAGCAGCCATCACGCCCGCCTCTCATGCCCTAACTGGCACAGAAACAAGTTTCCCTGAGCCCCTTTGTGTTGTGTCCTGGTGTCTGCTTGTTTATGAGTTATCCTGTGTTTGCAAACAGGCATCTTTCCTGAATAACCCCTAGTTCTGGAAGGAAACAACTTACAAATATTTCTTTGAAAGCTCAGGACAACCATGTGAAATCAGTATGTTTAATGAATTTCTTTTAACATTCACTCAAATGGAACAGCAAGGTTTGAAATATCCACAAACTCTAGGACAACTCCACATGTGCCAAACATTCAGACACATGAGTCTATGGGGCCATACCTATTCAAACCACCACAACAGGAAGCTTATTCAGAAAAACTTTACCAATTAATATTTCTAATGTTTAATATTTATTCATTTTATGTGTCTGTGTGTTTTATTTTCATGTATGTATCTGTCAGGAGCCATAATAGGACAAGCTAATCACCAGCTGTTAATCGTCCTGAGATGGTAGGCTTCAGGTTATAGTCCAACCACAATAGATTTGCTTTTAGGTCCAAGAGAATCCATTTACAGAAAGATTCCTGCTTTTAATGTGCTTTACCTATTATTATTAAACATATATAATAATCACTAGGTATTAGCCCACCCCCTTTGAGCAGATTTCTAGAGATCTACAAAGATGGACGGTCTTGTATTGATACTGTATAGAGAAACAGATGACTTGTTAATTCTTAATGATGATCCTGTAAGAATTCCTAAAATTATATCAGCGATTAAGCTCTCTCATAGTGGGACTGCTTCTAAACCCCTTTCTGACAGTCAAAACTGCAATAAGAACTCTACCAGTCTCCCATGTGTCAACAGTTAATTGCCTCTTAGACTTTCTCCTACTCAGAGCACATTCTAAAAGGTTGTGAAACAATTAGACAAAGGTCCTAACAATAGAACTAATTATTTTAGGTGCTAGAACAGAAGACAAAGTACTGACTAGGTTTATCTATACAAAACTTCACTAATAACTTAGTTATGTTTTTAACTTTCTGTGAACTGGTGAAGCTGAGACAAGTAATGGATGTTTAGCCAGATGGTTACCCCTAATGAACATGCATGTAAACATTCTCTGTTGTAAACTTCCATTTCAATTTATGATTTGACTTTTGGTGTGAACTTGTGATGAACTTTGTAACATGAGATCATGTGTTCTGAAAGATGTATAAGTACTGAGGACAAAGAGATGACAAGAAGAATTTTTTCCTGCCCAGCTTAAGCTCTTTCTGCTTTCCCTTAGATACCTTTCTTTTTTTTTTTTTTTTTTTTTAATTCAATATTCTTTGTATTTACATTTGGAATGTTACTCCCTTCCCCCACACTGTTCCCATCCCTCCTCCCTCTCTACTTTCTTCAGGAAGGTGCACTCCCTCCTAATCACCCTCTCCACCCCACTGCCTGTCATTCCCCTACATTGAAAAAAACATGCCCTCCCTGGACCAAAGGCCTCTTCGCACATTGATGCCAGACACTGATATCTTCAGCTACATATGCAACTGGAGCTATAGGCCATTCAATGTATACTCAATGGTTGGTGTTTTACTCCATGGAAGTTTTGGAGGGTTTGGTTGGTTGATAATGTTGTTCTTCCCATAATTAGATAGCTTTCATAGGCTACTTTTTATAACTTAGTAATAAAGGCTATTATCGCTTTTCTAAGTGTCCCCCTTTTCTTCCTGCTACTTCTGATTAGCAGCCTGAAATCTGGGGCCACACATTTCCTGCTGAGATAGTACAAAGCCTATTTACTTAATCCTTTGATGCTTTAGGTACTAGTGCTAAGAGCCAGAGACTGCAGTTTCTGGCCTCAGAGGATCACAGAAGGCAGGTCAGCTTCAGTAGCAAGGTAACTTAGACAAGTAAACTTTTTATTATTATTTAGCAACCCTAAATATCAAGTAAGACAAAGTCTTGCCCTCCCCTGATGCTCTTCCCCTTCTGCTGAATCAAAAAGACAAGAAAGGAGACCCTGACATTTCCTATGGAACCTTGAACAGGGACTTCTTGAAGTTAGCCCCCAAAATTTTGTGTGTATCTTGGAAGGGCTAGTAGTTTCATTTAAAGCCTAGCTGGCTAGCTGTTAGTGAAAATCAGTTCAGGACAGGTGAATAATCTGAATCTCTGTGGCCTGAGAGAAGGTAAATTCTGCTAGAACAAAGCAATCCTGGCCTAAAAAGAAGGTAAAACTGTTATTCAAAGAGTACACATGGAGAGAGTCTTGGCTCCAGCTGCATATGTAGCAGAGAATGGCCTTGTTGGGCATCAATGGGAGGAGAAGCCCCCTTGGACCTGCCAAGACTTGATGCCTCAGTGTAGGGGAATGTCAGGGTGGGGAGGCAGGAGGAGGTGGGTGAGTGAGGCACCTCATATATGCAGGAGAGTGGGATGGGTTAAGGGGTTTATGGAGGAGAAACTTTGAAAGGGGATAACATTTGAAATGTAAATAAAATATATCCAATTAAAAAAAGAAGGCAAAACCCTACCGACCTACTTCCAAAGCCTGAAAAAAGGCACCAGATCTGTTGCTGATAATTATTAAGCTCTAAAAATTAAATCTGTGTATTCAGCCTAAAGGAAGACATTCAGCAGGTTACTGGTAAATGCATAACTGTCTTTTCTTTTAGTGGGAGTTTTATTGGCTTGTATTAAGCCCAGGACTGCATTTGGGTACTCACCCTGTATGTGTAAATAACATGTAGCTATCAGTGGAGATGCCAACAACTACCACTAGCACAGACTTGAATCAGGAAGGCACAAATTGAGTATCCAGACAGAGTTCTTTCTAGATGTTATGTCCAATACCAGTTTACACAACCAACAGGTTCTCCCAGAGATGGAGTGAGGAGTGAAAGAAAAAAGACAAGTTAGTTAAAGCTGCAACATGACTTCGGCCTGACTTGAGGCCTAAACCTCATGGCCTGGCTTATTATTGTGGTTTTAAACCACATTAATTACACGCAGAAAGATAACATTTGTTCTAAGACAGGAACAAGCAAGTTAACAATCAAAGATCCTGTAAACTTCTTTCTGGAGGCCAAGTGTGAAGGAAGATCAGGGACAAAAGGGTGTCTCAAAAGACAAAGAGACTGCTGAGCCTACATCCGCTGAATCTGCCCAGTCCGGAGCTAAAGTTTTGGAGCTTCAAATGCAAATGTACTTCCCAGGGTTTCAGTCCTAAGTGTTTTTGCTCTGAACTTCAGATGCAAATGTGCTTAATTCTAGCCCTTAAAGGGAACAGCACAGAAGCCAGTTTCCTGCCTAAGATCAGCTTCAAGGTGTCCTGAAAAATTAATATTACTCCAGCCACCAACAGATCAGAGGTGCCAAAAATGCTCTCCACAGTGTTACTAAATATACTCTTAAGAAAAAAAGACCTCAATGTTAATATTAGACAGCTGTCTGACTTTCTTCAGTTTATACAGTTAGTCCCTGGTTTGCAGAAAGGGGAAGTTTGGGTGTGAGTACACAGGAGAAAGTGGGGTTAAATATTAAACACTGGTTTACAGAGAATAAACGGAAAGGTGTGCCTCTTACAGCATTTGCTATTTGGAATGTGCTTAAACAAAACATTGGCAGATGACAAAAAAGACTGAGGTGCCCTATAGGCATTAGACTCACCTCTTCATGAGGGGAATCAGTACTAAGGTTTTGCTCAGGATCTAAAAATAATGTTTACTCCTTGACAGAAAAGTCTGAGAAGGGTATCTCAGGAGAAGTTAGTGATGAATCAGAGGAGGAAAAAAATCAAGCTCAGAGGAGAAATTTGACTCTGAAAGGAAAGTAACAAACTATCACAGACATAAGTGGCCTACTTTGCAGCATTTAAATGTAAGTCATCCCACAAGCCCCTTAGGTTACCTGTGTATTATTTGTGTGCCTATATGGTGGAATTTAAAAGAGTATCTCAGATGCCATGGAATTGGTGGCATGGATGGTTGTAATCCATTGTGTACGTGCTGTGATTCATACCTAGGGCTTCTACAAAAGCCAAAATATTCCTAATTAGCCTCTGAGAGCTCAACAGGCAAGTTGGAACTTCAAAAACTAATAGTGTGAAGAAGGATTCATGCCAAATGTGTGAAGATGGGAATGCTGGACTTTGCAAGCCGGGCTTCAGGTGTGAGACGTGATGGAAATCGTCGTGACTGGGAAAGAGTAAGGCGGTGTGAATTAGAACACTTCTACACTGGAAAATCTTGGCCTTCATGGAAATTTTTTATTTGAACAACTTTATTTTAAAAAACAAAGATAAATGAACAAATTTTAAGCATTTTTGCATAAAAGTATACAAATACATTTTTGTCAGTGTTGGGTTTTCTTTTTCCAAAGGTTTGATACTGTGCATTAAGGTCTTACTAGTTACAATGAGCATAAAGTACATGTAAAACAGGATGTAACCCAGAATTAGTCAAAGTTTTCTTGATGTGTAAGGATTGAACAAAATGTTTTTTTTTCTTTTCTTTCTTTTTTCTTTTTCTTTTTTTTTTCTTGAACTTCACACAGTCTGTGAGTTCTTTCTGGGGTGTTCAGAGCTTTCTGGGGTTAGTATCCCATTATCAGTGACTGCATATTATGTCCGTTCTTTTGTGACTGGGTTATCTCACTCAGGATGATATTCTCTAGATGCAGCCATTTTCTTAAGAATTTCGTTAAATCATTGTTTCTGATAGCTGAGTAGTATTCCATTGTGTAAATGTACCACAATTTTTGTATCCATTCATCTACTGAAGAACATCTGGGTTCTTTCCAGCTTCTGGCTATTATAAATAGGGCTGCTATGAACATTGTGGTGCATCATGGAAATTTCAAGGAGAGTGCTTATTGCTTCCTGGCTGTTGGTCAAGATTTAGGTAACTGTTACAAATTAATTGTTATAACCCCTTATCAAATGAGAAGTATTTAAGACATAAACAAGTTTTAAAGGGGAGATAACAAGCATAATTAATATATTAAAATTACAACTTGATGTAGCCTACATATAGTAATAACAATATAAATGTTAATAAAATATTTACATATGGAATCCTATTATGTTCTGATATGTGTCTATACTACATATTTGTTCACCAGTACATGCTGGTGCATTGACTGCATGTCAATTGTCAGGGTATTAGTGTTAGAATTCTGTAAACCCCACCTCTCAGTTACCTGGCAACAGCCAGGTATACCCCACCCCTCAATTACCAGGCAGTAGTCAGGTATGCTCCGCTCCAGTGACCTGACACTATAAAAGGGGCTGCTTGACCCCTCTTCTCTTTCTTGCTCTTGCTCTCTTGCAGCCTTGCTCTCCCCCTACCTCTTTTCCTCCCCTTCCGTTTCCCCCCACCTCCCTCCACATGCTCATGGTCAGCCTCTACTCCTCTATTCCTCTTCTCTCTCTCTCTCTCTCTCTCCGTCTCTCTCTCTCTCTCTGCCTCTACTACCCTCTTAACTTTCCCATGACTTGAATAAACTTTATTCTGTACTATACCGTCGTGTGGCTGGTCCATCAGGAGGAAGAGATTCCCAACATGGACGCCCCCCCCAGAGGCATCTCCCTTGACCCCAGGCCTCGCTGTACCTCCATGGGCCATATGCCTCCCACTCTCTTCATCCTTCCCCTAACACTGGTGCTGAAACCCAGGACTTCATCTTTTTACAACATTGGTAAGCCGTGACTTTTCCTTTCAGTTAGTATGGTTCCTTCTGGGCGAGGGACCTAAAATTAGGGGATTTGTTCAGAACAGCCTGCATGGTCAGTCAACTGTTTTCCTGAGGTTCTCGGTCGGTGCTCCCAAGACAGGCCTTAAAAAATTTCTTAATGATTACTTCTGCCAATCATCCAGATGATTAGTCAAACATCCATCATACTTAAATCTTAACATTATTCAATGAAATGGTTTTTTGTAAAGAGAGTAGGAAGAAAGTCTGAAATCCCACTGCCTCTTTAAATAAAGGGCCTATTGGACTGAGATTCAACAGTTGAAAAAAAGAAAGAAAAAAATAGTTATTTTCAACGTCTGAAACAGGATAAGATGAGCTTATCATGTGTCCCAACTGTTTCTTTAAAAACAAACAAACAAACAAAAAAGCAGTGTTGAGTTCAGAGACATGAATGGGGAGGAGCACTTACCTTTGTTCAGTACAAACTTGGACCTCAAACCCTTCTACTTCTTTTTCCTGAGATGCTTTCTAGTAACCTAACTTTGATGTGGTCTATGAGAATGTCCTTCTGATGATCACCCGAGATCCAGGCACAAGTATAATGTGTCTATGCTTTTTGCAGCTGTGGCTGCAACTTCACTCAGCATCTAGTTGTAACAGTGTCAGGGTCATGGGAGCTGCTTCTCCATCAGCCATATGTAGGTAATGGAATAGCTCTGGGCTGCACTCAAATCTCCCCTCTTCTTCCATTTTAAAACCTGATATATGCAGATCTGTATCACTCAAATTCTACAGTGTCTATTTTCAGGTTTGTAGAGGGAGGTGTTGTTTTCATAATTGGTTCTTGATTGTGCCAATAAAAAAGGCAGAAGCTAACTGCGGGACAAAAGAAAACAGGCTGGACTTTCAAGTACCAGGAAGAAAAGAAAGGATGCAAGGAGAAAAGAGAAAATTCAGACCAGACTTTCGAAAAGGAGAAGCTCCAGTCATGTAGATATTGGGGCATGCAGAGTTCATAGCCTCTGCCTTGACAGGGGCTAGGGGCACAAGGAAGTTGGGGGGAGCTGGCTGAAAGAATTAGGGCAAGGAATTCTTCAACCAAACATTGAGTTATCTGGCAAGTTTTAGAATAATAAAACTGTCTAGTTTTCTATCTGTAGATCTGAGTAGGGCAGGAGAAAAACTGCATCTGGGCTGGTTGTTGGTAGCTTGGCAAAGCTATCTAGGAATGTCTGAGGGAGTCAGAGCAGCTCCTGAGAAAAATAGCCAGCTTGCCTTTGGCAGAGCAGAGTCTGACCAGCTGGAGATAAACAGAGAAGTAGGGGGCTAGAGGAGCACAGTACCAGGCAAGGAGTTAGCATGTTTCTAAAATTAAACACAACACTGGTTATGTCTCATGATACACATCAACAAATACCTAAATGTTCATACCAGTCCTGAAGTCATACTAATTCAACTTTTTTTTAACACTGCACTGAACATGTTACAATTCTATACTTTCAATTAGACAACATAAAGTGTCTCACGTGCTCAACTGCTTCATTATTGCATGAGCATCTTAACTACCTTTGGTGGTTTAATTAAACCACTTTGGTGGTTTGAATGACTATTGCCTCCATGGACTAATGCATCTGAATCTGTGTTTCCCAGGTAATGGACTCTTTAGGAAGACTAAACAGGCATGGCCCTATGGAAAGAAGTATGTCACTGAGAGTCAGCTTTGAGGTCTCAAAAGCCTACACAAAACCCAGTCCTCCCCCCCCCCTCTCTGAAGCCTTCACCATGGCTATCTGCTTCCTGCCATGATACTGACTAATACTCTAAAATGTTAACCTATCTCCAGCTGCATACTTCCATACTTCCTTTATACCACTCTGGAAATCAGTCTAGCAGATCCTCAGAAAATTGGACATAGTACTACCAGAGGATCCAGCTATACTACTCCTGGGTATATACCCAAAAGATGCTCCGATATATAACATTCTACCATGTTCATAGCAGCCTTATTTATAATAGTGAGAAACTAGAAAGAACCCAGATATCCCTCAACAGAGGAACAGATACAGTGGAGTACTACTCAGCTTTCAAAAACAATGACTTCATTAAATCCACAAGCAAATGGATGGAACTAGAAACTATCATCCTGAGTAAGGTAACCCAGTCACAGGGGAACACACAAGGTATGTACTCACTGATAAGTGGATATTAGTCCAAAAGTTCAGAATACAGATGATACAACTCCCAGACCATATGAAGCACAAGAAGAAAGAAGACCAAGTGTGGATGTTTCAGTCCTTCTTAGAAGAGAGGGAACAAAACAGTCAAGAGACATAGAGGGTAGGAGGAATTTGGGAGGAAGAAAATAGGGGGAGGGGAAAAAGAGGGCAGGATCAGGTATGGGAGGAAGCAGGGATGATATACAGAGGGTCAGGTAATTGAGCATAGGTGTGTAGCTGTGGGGGATGGGGAATTGGGGGTAGCTAGCAGAAAGTTTTGGATGCTAGGAAAACAAGAGTCTCCCAGGACCCAACAGGGATGATTAGCTAAAATGACTGACAAAAGGAAGGGAAAACCTGTAGAGACCATATCAAGAGGTTAGGCAAGGTCCTCATTTGGGAGATGGGGTCACCCACTCATCTCCCAAACTGACTGAAAGAAAGGCCATTCAGACACTGCCCCACCTGAGGATCCACTGCATATATAGACACTAAACCCAGACACTATTTTGGATGCCAATAAGAGCTTGCCGACAGGAGCCTGCTATAGCTGTCTATTGAGAGGCTCTGCCAGAGCCTGACAAATACAGATGTGGGTGCTTGTAGCCAACCTTTGATCTGCGTATGGGGACCACGTGAAGGAGTTAGGGAAAGGACTGAAGGAACTGAAGGGGTTTGTAATCCCTTAGGTTAAACAGCAATTTCAACCATTCACACCCACCAGAGCTCTCAGGGTCTACACCACCAACCAATGAGTACACATGGAGGGACCCATGGCTCCAGCTGTATAAGGGTAGCCTTATCTAGAATCAATGAGAGGAAGACCCTTGGTCCTGTGAAGGCCCCATGCCTCAGTTTAGGGGAACACCATGGCAATGAGGTGGTTGGAGTTTGTGTGTGGGAGAAGCATCTCCCTCAGAAAAGCAGGGGAGGTGAGAAAGGGAGTTTACTGAGGGGAAACTAGGAAAGGGGATGGCATTTGAAATGTAAGTAAGTAAAATATTCAATAAAAAGAAAAAGGAAAATAACTTCCTTGGTCATTGTGTTTCTTCACAGCAATAGAGTATAAACAGAGAAATCTAGTGATTACGATGAGTCAATAATGGATATAGTTCACCTTACTGACTTATCTCACGTGTGTGGACACATTTTTATAAAAAGGTATAGTCAATAGTATTCCTCAGTTTCTCTATTTCCAAACAACTCGTTCTGATCCTACTTTTCCCATTTTCAGTGATCTCATGGGGCAGTCTGAGATTCCTTCCTTATTCCAGCAACTCTGCCAATTCAGGACGCTCACATACTGGAAATTCTTTAATTTTCATAGTTCTCTGAAATAGGGCATTATGAAGACCCCAGCTCAACATATATCCTTGTATTTTACCCTTGTGTATATTATAGGCAATATTTCATGTTCCTTCTTTTTTATCACAGATCACATATGTGCACTCTATCTCTTTTATATCCTAAAAGTCATAAATGATAATGATGACACTGATGGTGACAATGATGATGATGGTGGCAAGCCCTGAAATCCTGATTTCTTTTCCACATTGTTATTTTCTACATAGTCAAGATTTTTCAGGACAGGTATCTGATCCTCTGTCACATGCCCTGTCACCACAACATGATTGCCATATTCTCTCATAAGTATAATTTTTGATAATTGCAGTATATTCTCTATCCATCAGCCAGCCAACACTATTCCATCAGGAAGACATGAAATCACATCCCAGGATGTCTCCGGGATTCTGATTAAGGATACTTCATTCTTTTATGGTCCATCACTGATTTGTTTGACTTACCAACCACTGCACATTTCTGATTGCTCTGTAGCAAGGAATCAATATCCAATTCCAGATGGGGAGAGGTAGATATATAGGGGTTAATATCTGAGCTGTTCACTCTAAGGTACATCAGTCAGGCCTAGTTGTTTGTAGTATGATACATTGCAGTGGCCTTGGATCTTCAACACTCTCAGCTTATCGATAATTCTGTCAACCTCTGCCCATTCCTGGAGATTCGAACAAACCTCTGTTCATCTCAGATCGATCACCAATGGAATTCAAATGAATAAACATACTGACTTTCAGCTTGTTGTAGCAGTGAGCTACTACATTTAAGTATAAGAACATTGCTATTGGATCATTTCTAGGCACATAAAAAGCCCATCTCAGGACTGGAGACGGTGGAATAAGCACAGCCCTGTCACTGCTTTGCAACTCTTAGGAAGCTACACAGCAAATGTGGCTAAAGCTTGTAAATGAAAACTGATTATGTAAACTTCAGAGAAGATCAAGACAGTCTGACAACTCTTCGGAGATTCCTAAGCCTTGCCGAAGAGTTAGTGTCCTGAGTCTTATGAGTCTCTCTTCCTCATCTGCTAAAATGGACACATAACAGTCAAATAAATAAATATTTAAAGAAATATATGAGAGTAGGCCAACATTGGGAAAAGGATGGGATAAGGGGCAAGAGAAGCAGAGGGATAAATTGGGCATGAAAATATTTAAAATACTTTGTGTTCTTGTAGGAAAATATCACAATGAATCACATTAACGTGTACATCTATTATATGATAACTAAAATATTTGCAAAGTATTAAATTTACATTTCAGGGCTAATACCAGGACTATCTTATTGCTCTAATAAATCCTTAAGAGGGCAAGTTCCAACTGGCTAGTAGCTGAGCCTCGATTGCGTGTCTCATCATACAGGGCAAAGGATACGTACGAATTGGGTACAAGAACCTGTTTACAATCCCAGGCCGCATGAGATCCTTTGAGTCTCTGCAATATGTTTCCTGGTCTGAAGATGTTGCTTTGCATATGCCCACACTACCAGGGTTATCCATTAATGTATGGAGGGTGCCACTCAGTACTTCATGAATTAGATGGTTTCACTGAGGGCAGGGCCCCTAAAAGGAACTCTCCTGTCAAACTAAGTGGTGTTAGGCATGATTCTTACTACTAGACAGTGGCAAAACAAATATGACCATAAGAATAGAAACAAGCATGAGTCAAATCTTGGAAAAGAAAAAACAATGGATAAGCATCAGTTAGGAGATGTGGGCACCTAACAGGCAACTGCACCCTGGAAGAAGAGTTACTGTGACACTGAAGAGGAAAGGGGGAGCAAGGGAGAGTGAGTGGGAAAGAGGGATGAGAATAGGGAAAATCAGAAAGACAGTGAATTAGAGAGGAAGAGGGGAGACAAAGACAGAAGGGAATAGGTGAGGACAGGTTGGGAAATGGAAAGTGGACTAAGGAATGTGGGAGAGAGAGAGCTGAGAAAGAATGGAACAGAGAATAGGGCAGCAGAGAGGATGAGAGGGAAGGGATTTTGTATCCAGGTTTTGACATTATTTTGTTAATTTTATTTTATTGTTATGTTTTCCAGTTACTTTCAATATCTTCTGAATTCTTTTGGAAAACAATTTCAGTAAAACGTCATTTACAATGTATAACTTCACATTCAATGTCCTTTTACAGTTCAGGTTATTGACTCATTGTTCCGTGAACCTGAGGAGCAGCACGTACTGTAAGCCCTCGTGCTTACAGCACATGATCTATGCAATACCTGAATGTTGAAACCCCACAACCGAATACAGTAAAAAGCTGTCAAAAAGACCCTTTTCATGGTTTATCTCCCACTCACTCTTTGCCTCCAGACCTACCTTCTTTTGTGTAAATTCCTTTCAACCCTTTTGGATTTTCCTGACACTCCATCGCACCAGATCTTTAAAAAGTCAGTTTCAGTGGTGACTAGTATCTGGAGCCATCACCTCCGCAGATGAGCTCACAGTAGACACAGTCTTTGTGAACTGCCCAAAGGGAGAAACTTTTCTCTTCTCACAGCAGTTTGGGTTGACCATCTTCTCTCCACTCATGGTCGACTTTTCAAATAAATCAAATGCATTTGAATAATCTTGCACTGTTACTTAATATTCTGTATTGACAATATATATTGTTTTTCCACATTATTTTCTGGAAGATATCTGTATCCTCACTATAAGCATTTGTATTTAGATAGTACACTCTGGTTACTGATCAGGGCTGTGTTTCAATGTTTATTGTCTTTCTCTGAAGATAATTTACTTTAATTTTTCATTTCAATTTAGTTTTTAAATTTAATTTAAAATCTTGTTTAATTATGATTTAGCTCAAATTTATTTATCACATGCATTGATTATTTCAGAATTTAACCATTTAATTTAATGAATCATCTTTCATATAAACTAATTTTTATTATGCAGAAAGCTTATATTGCTCATTTTACTAGCAGACAGACTTCTTATATGTTACAAATTATTGATCAGTATGAAATCTGTGAGGATGTTGATTGACAATGGTAAACCTGTTTTTGAGAAGTCTGGAACAAATACCTCTTCATCCCAGATCAAGCACTATTGACATATCAAGAAATGCTTCTATCCTGATTAGATGGTGAACCAATTATTTTTACTATGTACTTATAAGAGTGATTAGATGAAACTCCTGGTCATGGAGGATATGGAGTAGCCACCTCTTTTAGGCAAAAAGGACTTCCACTGGAGGGTACAGCAACCCACGCACAAAAGCTTTAACCCCAAATTTGTTCAGCCTCAAGCATATGCAAAGAGATATATGGAACAGAGATTGGTGGGAATGGATAAACAGTGACTGGCCCAACTTTAAACCCACCCCATGGAAAAGATCCAGCCCTGACACAGTTAAGGCTACTTTGCTATGCCTATTACAACTGTCTTCTGAGAGCAGCTTCTCTCCATCACAATAGCTTCATCCTGCACCTGATAGACACAGAAGCAAAGACCTACAGCCAAATAATACATAGTGTTCAGGTAGTCCTGTAGAAACCTGGGCAGGTGAAGATTCAGAGGGGTAAAGGAAACCACTATAAGACCTACATAGTCAATAAACTTAGCCCCAGGGTGATTGAACCACCAACCAAAGAACATCTATGGGCTGTATGAATCTAGGCCTCCTACCTTTCTGTAGCAGATGTACAGTTTGAATCTCCTAACACCCAACCTAGTCTTAATCCAATGACATTTTAGTTCTTTGGTATGAATGACAGCTTACTTCTGGAATATGGGTAACTGAAGACAACTGTATCATATAAGACACACCCAAACCTGGGCAGATGAGTCATATCATAGCCTGACCTCTATTGCTGCCAGCTTTGCAGAAGCCCCATTAATACAGTCATCCATCTCCCAAATACTTCTAGTTGCTTCTAGAAGCTTAGGAAGGGTTCTTCAGAAGATAGTTCTGGGTATGTCAGCCTCAAGGGTCCTTTAACAGGAACACAGGAAAAACCTGTACAACGGTTTTGATTTGATGATAAAGAGGCACCTCAGACTATTGTTACAGGTTAGAAATCTAACACTCTGTAGCTAAAGATGTATGTGCCTTGCCAAGAAATCAATAACCAAGTGCATGTCCTATCATGCTGAGTAGGAGGCTTTTCCACACTGTTCCTCTTTGTCATTTGCAAAGGAATGTTTTACAGTCAAGGTTCTAAAGACAATCAAAGATGCTCTGGGAACAGAACAGTAGGTTCCATGTTATCACTGGCCCTGAAACGACCACAAGGACACTGAGTCAAAGCTTAATTTCTTTGTCATGATGAACTACACAGAAACTTGAAAACAAACGGACAAGTAGAACATTAAAAAGAAGATTCTCATATCTGGAGGTTTTGATGAAGGTATTGACTAACTCTGACTGTGTGGAAGATGGGTGAAGTCAAAGAAACCCAGATCAGTATGTGGCCACTTATGCATGTGGCTCTCCATAAATATACATAACAGCAAAGGGGCACTGGAAGGGTGGGATGGCAGGGTAAGGGGTTAGTAATTGTGTAAGGATTCTAACATCTACTTGAGTAAGGAATGCAGTGCACCATATACACAGTTAAATTCCATCCATTCATCATGTCCAGGAGTGTAGAGTCTTCTTTACCACAGATAGTACGGCACGACGTGCAGAGCGAATCGCAGGCCAGCATGAGCCCTACCACAAAACCTAGTGTTGAAGCACATACACATACAAAAATATGTATCAAAGTAAACCAGACACACTGACTCTAATAGAAGCAAACCTGGCGAGTAGCCTTGCATACTTGGGCACAGAGGAAAACTTCCTGAACAGAACACTAATAGCTTATGCTTTAAGAGCAACAAGTGACAAATGGGACCTCATAAAATTAAAAAGATTCTGTAAACCAAAGGACACTGTCAATGGGACAAAATGGTAACCCAGAGTGGGAAAATATATTTACCAACACTATATTTGACATAGGGCTAATATCCAAAATATACAAAGAACACAAGAAGGTGAAAGACCCCCGAAGGGAGACCCTCACTCAAATCTCAGGAGAGGCGCGTACCCAGCGAGGCACCGAGACCAGACTTGCTGCAATCGCACGAGGAAGTTTATTGAAAGTGAAACAGAGTGAGATCTCAGGCCAGCATGCTGGGGTTGAGACTCATACACCACGCAGGGGTAGAGGAGTTCGACCCCGGCCTGAACTTGTAACCGGCTTATAAAGGCAAAAACCACAAAAGAGGGGGAGGACAGGGGGAATGAGGAAATTCAAAGGGGACAATGAGGAAATTCAAAGGGGAAGAATCATACATTTTTTAGCTGTACACCCGAGCACACCTAGGTCATTGAAACATTCCACAGAGGTCATCCGGACGTTCTGTGGTTATTTTGGGAACTCAAATCTCAAGAAACTTCCGGGAGCAATTACCTGCAGAGGCGAGGGCCCTAGGGCAAGGAATCAGTGTCCTTTGACAACTTTTTACTCTTCAAAGGTAGACTCCAGAGGACCAAATAACCCTATTAAAAGGGGGAGTACAGAGCTAAATAGAGAATTCTCAACAGAAGAATCTCGAATAGCTGAGGAGCACTTAAAGAAATGTTCAAAGTCCTTAGTCATCAAGGAAATGCATATCAAAATGACCCTGAGATTTGACCTCACCCCAATCAGAATGGTTGAGAACAAAATCTCAGGTGACAGCAGATGTTGGTGAGAATGTAGAGAAAGAGAAACACTCCTCCACTGTTGGTGGAGTTGTATGATGGTACATCCACTCTGGAAATCAGTCTGGCAGTTACTGAGATGTTTGGAAAATGTTCTGCCTGAAGACAAAGCTATACAATTCCTGGGCATATACCCAAAAGATACTCCAACATGTAAAAAGAACACATGTTCCACCATGTTCATAACACCCTTATTTATAATAGCCAGAAGGTGGAAATAACTCAGATATCCTTCAACAGAATGGATATAAAAATATGATACATTTACACAATGGAGTACTATGTAGTGATTAAAAACAATGACTTCATGAAATTCTTAGGCAAATGGATTGAATTGGAAAATAACATTCCTATTGAGGTAACCCAGTCACAAAAGAACAGACATGGTATGCACTCACTAATAAGTGGATATTAGCCCAAAAGCTCAGTTTACCCAAGATACAATCTATGAAGCTCAAGAAAAAGGATGGCCAAAGTGTGGATGTTTCAGTGCTCCTTAGAAGGGAGAATAAAATACTCACAGGAGGAAATATGGAGACAAAGTGTGGAGCAGAGACTGAAGGAAAGGCCATCCAGAGACTGTCCCACCTGGGGATCCACCCCATATACAGTCACCAAACCCAGACAATATTGTGGATGCAAAATTGAAGAAAACTAAACTTTCTTCACCTGAGGCAACTTTATTCATGTGATATCTCTGTTAGTGTAGTATGGACCCCGATTACAGCAGAAGCAGACAGGAACAAATACAGATACTCACAGCCAGACATTATTCAGTGAGAAACCCTGAAACACTCAGACCTAACTGAATTATCGCTATTAAATATCTCCCCTGAGGACTCAGGGAACCCTGAGAAAGAGGGAGCACTGAGAGTGTAGTAGCCATCGCGTTGCAGAACACGAAGTGAACAAGCCTGTCTTAATCAGCAGGAGCAAAGAGAATACGATCTCAGCCGAGACTGAAGCAGCGAGCACAGGGTCCACAGTACCCTTTGAACCAGGTCTTCCGTGTATATATTATGGCTTCCGGTTGACGGTTTATATGGACTTCTGAGTGTGTGGATGAGTGTGTCTCTGATTCCTGAGCCTTCTCTTGGACTCTTGATTTTCCTTGTTTATTTTAAACAACTTCGTTATGATAGGATTTTTTTTTTATCTTAATATGTTATATTTTATTTGGTTTTACCATATTATTACCCCTTAGAAGCCTGTTTTGCTTTTCTAATGAGAGACAGTTAAGAGGGGGAGTTGGCAGAGACAAAGGGGAGTAAAACCATAGTGAGCAGATGAAATATGAGGAGAAAAAGCACCTTAAATAAAAGGAAAGCAAAGAAAGCAGGAAACACGTAGATGAAGAGAGGTAACAAAGAAAAAGGGGGCGGGGGTATGTGGCAGGGAGGTCGCTATCGGAAGGATCGTGAACAAAAGGAAGTATCATGGCATATGAACATAAAATGTCACTTGAAACCCATTATTGCAATGCTAATTAACTGTTTTATTTTAAATGGCTGAAAGGAAGGCTCAGAAGTTAACAGCACTTGCTGCCCTTATAGTGTACTAGGATTCAGCACACAGTATGCATCTATGGCTCCATACAACCATTGGTGATGGCAGCTCCAGAGGGTTCAAGGCTGCCTTCTAGTCTTTGTTTGCACATTCAAGCGGTCAAATACCCTCCACCCACACAGATATACACACAAATAATAAATATATTTCTTTATGTGTTTATGTATGTTTATATATTTATCATTGTTTTATTTATTTACTCACTTTACTTAACATTCACAGACCCCCATTTCTCTCCCAAATCTTACCCTCACAAATTGCCAATCACTT
Source organism: Micromys minutus (assembly GCF_963924665.1). Classification (NCBI taxonomy): domain Eukaryota; kingdom Metazoa; phylum Chordata; class Mammalia; order Rodentia; family Muridae; genus Micromys; species Micromys minutus. Next base: position 25,036,075 of record NC_137967.1, read on the forward strand.
TTTCCTAAGACAATGACAACTGGGCTGTCTGTCACGGGGACGGGGCCAGGGTCAGAGAATGAGCAGAGCTTAGTTGAGTGAAAGAAAGATGTGCTTATCCTAGCAGGGTGCAGGGCTGCGGTGAGCGTCGGGGCGTGGGGCGGGGCGTAAGATCAGGGTGGAGTCTGCCATTAAATGAAAGGGAAAGGGGAGTGATCTATGATGACAAACAGGGAACTGGGAGAGACTCGGTCTGGGATGGACAAAAACCTGGGGTGAGTGACGTGGCAGATGGGCGGAACTCGAGGTGGGGGCGGGGCCCGGGATGACGGACAACCAGCTGGATGGGGCCTGAGACGCAAGTGATAACGGGTCAACGGGATTTTTCCAGCAGCCTTTGCGGGTTCACGGAGGTCACAAGAAATCAGGGAGCGGAGCCCTGAGTCCCGGAGCCTCCGAGAGCCGAAAACCAGCGAAATTAGAGTCTTAAAGCCCGACTTCAGCCTGGAGCCGGAAGTGGCAGTTTTAAGACGAGAGCGCAGTGTTCCCAGCAGCCTTTGCGGGTTCACGGGGATCAGGAGGGGTCAGGGATTGGATCGCTGATCACCGGACCCTAAAAATCGCAAAACTGGAGCCTCAAAGCTCGATTTCCGCCAGGAAGCGGAAGTAGATGTTTCGGAGTCGTCCGCAGGCACGGAGGGGTCACCAGATTGGGGGCGAGTGCCCGAATCCCGATTTTCTCATAAAACAGCAAGCAGCCGCATCAGCACAAGAGACACCGTTGTTTGGCCCCGCCCCCGGCAGAAAGCAGGAAGTGGCCTGCGGCTCCTGAGCAACCATGCAAACTAAGGGCGGAGCCCCGGGCTCGGCGGTTACGTCGCCTGTCCATCAGGCTGAGCCCCGCCTCTCGCAGAGCGAATACCATCGAAGGAACAAAGACGCCACCATTCGGCCAGGCTCCAGGCCACGCCCACTGCCACAGAAGAAGCCAAGTTAATTCCAATTGCCAGTCCACCCTGACGCCCGCCCCACCCGATCTTTACTCGCAGCCCAGGCCCTCCCCTGCACCCTCGATGCCTGAGTCCACCCTCCACCTGGCAGTCACCGCCAAGCCCCGCCCATCCATTCTGTCAATCATTCCTGAGGCCCCGCCCTGTTTTTAATACTGAGACCGGCTCTCCACCTGTCAGTCACTGCCACGGCCCCGCCCACTCCATCTTTTGAAGCAAGGACCATCCGGCCCACCTGTCACTGGGGAGACTCCGCCTCATTACCTGTCCGTCATTTAGACCCCGCCCCCCGCTGTCACTCTCTCCCTCGCTGCGGCCCTGGCCCCACAGCCCCGTGGCCCCTGCGAGTGGCCATGGCGACCCCGCGCGATCCCGCCCGCCTTCTGCTGCCCCTGCTCCTGCTCTGTGCCCCCCGCCCTGCCTGCGGTGAGTCTGGTCCTGGTCGGTTTGGGGCCACCCTGGCATATCCCAGGCTGACATGGCCGACAGGGGTAGGTGGGTTAGGGTGTCCTGGGCTCACAGCTGGTCACCCCCACCGGGAGGTGGTGAGATATCCTGAACAAACTGAGAAAATTAAAAAAATGGAGAAAACTAGCTGGGGTTGGCGGGCAAGGGGGCAGGGCCATGCAAATCGTGCAGGGAGGACCAGGGTCCAGGAAAGAAAAACCCAGGGGATCCAGAAATTTCCAGGTTCCTTGTCCTTCCGAAGTAAAGAGCAGCGAGGAGCAAACAAGATTTATTTTATTTTTATTCCTACCGTGACTCCCGCCCTCCCACCCCTCCTCGGGTCTGGGCCCTGTCCCCCAGTGGAGAGAAACCTGAGTCCCTGGGGCACCTGGGCAAGGCGGGTGCTTCCTGTCTGAACCGGTTTAGCTGCCTGAAGAATAATCCAGTCCAGCTGGTTCCTTCCTTTTCAGGCCACACCCTGGGAGGCACATGGGAGGGGGCAGGGGTGGGAGTTGGGGGGCGGGGGGACCCTGGCAGGTGATGGATGGATGCCTGGATCTCGGGCCAATGGGGCAGCCTGGGCTAACCGCTGGGCTAACCTGGGTTAAGAGGGAACGCCCTGAGCTTATGGCGCTAACCACTGACCCCCTTTGGCTGTAACAGCTTTGCAGTGCTAACTGCTGTCTCTCCCGTGGTGCTGGGATTACCTGTGCTAACCACTGAGGCCTCCTGAGCCAACGGGGCCACCCTGGGGTAACAAAGCAGACAGGGGCAACCTGTGCTAACCGCTGGATCACCCTGGGCTAATGGGACACTTCGCCGCGCTGACCAGTGGAATCTCCGGCCTCGTGGGACATCCTGGGCTAAGTTGGCTATCCTCCACTAACCACTGTGCAGTCTCAGGCTCCCTGCCGAGGTCTCCTCTTCTTCCATGGGATGACCCGTGCTGACCCCTGAGCTGACCGCCCGGGGGCCGTGCACTGTGGGTCTGTCCTGGACTATTGACTGTCGGGGGACCCAGGGGGCAGAGACACCAGGCTCTGCCCCCGTGACCCCCGGCCCCGCCCCACCCTCAGGCGATGGCAGTGACTTCGACCTCGCAGACGCCCTGGATGAGCCAGGTGGGGACAGGGCTGAGGGCCAGGGGGCGTGGCCGGTGGGGCAGCCACCATTGTGTCAGCCATGTTTTGTCAGCCATTTTGTTTTTGCTTCTCTACTCAGACCCCACAACAAAGCCCAGTGGAGGTTAGTGACGGCGGCCATCATGCCCTAGCCAGACCACCGTGGTGCCCTAGCCCAGCAAACATCTTGCCCTCCGTCCTCCATGTTGCCTCACATTCGGTGGCCATCTTGTTCCTCTCTGACCCCCAGGCCTCTACCCTCGGCTCCCACAGGACCCGCCTCCCGCCCCCCACGGAGGGGGAGGAGGTGAGAGCGGTGGGTGGGTCAGCGTGGACAGGAAGTGGCTGCCAAGGTTGGGACTCGGGATCAGTCCCACCTCAGGGTACTGAGCACTACTTCCTGTCCATGCAGCCATCTACCCCCCACCCCCGAGGATCCGCCCACAGCCTCCACCACAGCCACGCCCACCGCACGTGGACGATTATGTAGGAGGTGAGGAAGAGGGAGGGGTGGAACTGGCCACTTTCTGCTTTCTCTCCACTTCCTGTCCCACACTTCACCCAGGGTCTCCCTCGCCTGCTCCGTCCCATCTAGATTTATGTAAATAAGCAGCGGTGGGGGCTGGGCGGAGCCAGCAGTTTTAATATGCAAATCTGCATGAGATTATTCCGATGAATGCAAACAAGGCAGGGAGACCTGGCAAGTTGTGGGCGGGGCTTCCTCCTGGATGGAGTCTTCCGGCCTCGCCCCTGGCACTCAGACTCTGCCCTCCCTACTCTCTTGCAGGAGGCGGCCATGGCAGTGGAGACAGTGGAGGCCAAGGTGAGGGGATGGGGCACATTTCTAACTCTTCAGACCCCGCCCACTTTTCCATTACTCAACCACCCAGCACTTGCTGGTTAGACGTGTTTGCCCTACTTACCTGTCAATCACACAGCCGGCGCCACCCCTTCGTACATATCCCTGGCTACCCACCAATCTCCAGTCCTGGCCCAGTCAACCTGTCAATCACACTCGCTGGCCCCGCCCTCTGCACTCCTAACACCATGCTGCCTGCCTGCATATCACTCACCTGGTTCCACCCTACAGGGCCCCCGCTGGCGTCCATCGTGTCCCCTGTGGTCTCTGTGGTCGTCCTTGCACTGCTCGGCGCCGGAGTGGGACTCTGCAAGGGGCGGGGGTGCCGTGCACCCGCTGGTGAGGTTTCTACAGGCCTTTGCCTTTTCCTGCCTGCCCCACCCCTTCCACTGTCCTGCCCCCTTCTGTGTCTCCCCGGCTCCGCCTGTCAGGTTGGGTGGGTGTGGCCTTCCCAAGTGCTGACTCCGCCCTTTTCCTTTCTCCCCAGAGTCTGCACCTGTGTGATATCTTTGTTCAGGTGGAAGTAAAACCAAGATGGCTGCCTGTCTGGGCTCTGGCCCTGAGACCTGGCTTCTGGAGAATAAAGGAGTTACTCAGATCCCGCCATCTTCTGTTGTCACCAGGTGGCAGGGCGAGGGATGCTGTCATGGCCACGCCCCTGCCTTGTCTTTGCACACCAGGCCAGGCTCTGCCCACAGCCCCTCCACATTGCCAGAGCCCCGCCCAGTCCTTGCCCAGTCCCTCATTGTAGCCCAGGCCTCCCACCCCTGACTCCTGAGTTGGTTCAAAGTGCAAGTAGCACTGGCTACCCCACCCTGTTCTGCCCCTCCCTGTGGCCCATGCTCTCTCACTCCCTCCCCATGTGGCCATGATGTCCCTCAGCTAAGCCCATGTAGCCCAGACCACCAGGGCACAGGGCGACTTGGGAAGCCTGGGCTCTCTAGGGGCAGGGTAGTCTCGCCCCGGACACCCCTAGCCTCTTTCCAGGTAGCCCAGGCTCTCCCGAAATTTGCCCTGTACCCCTGGCTGGCCAGCCCTGCGTCTCCATAGTACAGGATAATTCTCACACTCACCTCCTCTGGCCCAGGGGTGATCCCTGCATAGCCCAGTTGGCCTTGCAATTTTTTCTTACCCCCTTGCAGCCCATGCTGACCCCGCCCCACCTCAGTGAGCCAGGCTGCCTTGCCCCAAGCTGTCCACTCAGTCTTGCCCATGCATCAGCTTCCCAGGCTCCAGTCCATCAAGCCTTGTGACCTTGTCCCCTCCCTTTCCCCTTGTGACATTGCTTGTCCTGCACCCTGCCACAGACTTCGGACCCCAGGGCCTTCCTGCACCCACCACAGCCGAGGCTACCCCGCCTCCTCCAGGACACCATCTTTCCTCTCTGCAGGCACTCTGGGGATAATGGGAAAAAAAAACAAAACAAAAACTCTGCCCCGGCTGGTAGGATGACATCACTGGTCGCTAATTTCGTCAAGAAGCTTGGTCTGGTCAGGAAGTGTGTGGACAGGGTCAGAGGCTGATACAGGCCACGGGGTCACACAGGCCGGAGTGGGGTCACCAGTTCATGCAAAATTATGCAAATTGAATCAGTCTGCCTTGATTATGTGAGTCTAATTAGACATCATTGGTGTATGCAAATTTAGGTTTACCAGAGTCTATTTCTTTAAAATTACTTAATCTATGACTATTTACTCAAACTCACCCCAAAGTTATGCAGATCTTATCAGTTCCTTGTAAATGTGTCCTCAGTTATGCAAATTATCATAATTTATGCAAATAATCAGGAAAACCCTGGCCAATCTCAATGTGAGACCTGTTATCGATTTAATTTATGCAAATTTATGCAAACTACCTGAATTCATCCTGGTTTACCTTCCTGTCAACTATTCCACAATCTCTGCCCCTCAGATTCAGATATTTTACCTTGCAAATTTATTTACATAAATTTTGCATTTCTACTACTTCATTTTCAGTTTTTTCTCCATTTCAGTTTTTTGTTCTTTTACCTTTTGTGTCCCTGGCCAACATTTTTTCCCACTTTTTTTCATTAGTTTTTTTTCTCTTTTCTTTCACTGTCACCATTTTATTTATTTTTGTTTTGTTGAATTTTTTATCTGGTCCCAGAAAAAAAAATGAAAATCACATTTAAAATTATTTTTCCTAATTTTTACTCTTTCTGTTTCTTGGGAAAATCGCGCGGAGTTTCATTTTTCTTTTTCCTGCGAATTCTCTAAAAAAAAAAAAAAAAACAATTCTTCCAGTCAGGAATGCAAATTTTTCCCTGCTCTACCCCTGCAGTTTCCATTTCCTGAGAATCCACTTCCTCTTCTCAGGGTCAGTCATGAAATCTGAATTTTTAAGTTTTCCACCTAAAGGTTTCTGGAACTCATTTACATACTACATTACAATAGACTCATGTGCATATTACCCTGGTCATTAGCATGTGAACCGTCCACATAATAATAAGCTTGTTGGCATATCAACAAGTGCATCGTGTCATTTATATGTCGATCAGGCCATCTGCATATTGATTAGCATCTTTGCATATTACCAAGGGTATCTGTATATCTATGATCTTGTTTCCATATTATAGGAGTTGAGCACCCATCAGGCTGTTTGCTTATTACTGAAGTCATTTGCATATCAATGAACTCTTCACTTGTTGCTCTCTTATTAAACATTAGACTATTTGCATATCAATCAGGAAATCTATATATCAATAAACACATTTGCATATTTGTTAGTATATTTGAATATTGATTGATTCATTTGCATATTGATTAGGGTATTTGCACATTCATGCAAATGAAACTGCTTTTCCACACAAATGCCCACATCTTCACATCCTTCAAGGCGTTTGCATATTTTTACCTAATTTACATATCAAGTGCATATTAGCATATCTACCTGTCCATCAAGATGTCTGCAAATCGATGAACCCATCCACATACTGAATAGCATATTTGGATATTAGCCAGTACATTTGCATATGGGTGATGTTATTTTTATATTGATAAGCTAATTTTCAAACCTATGAACTAAGTCACAGTTCAGACAATTTGCATACTGAGGACTGAGCCGGGGCATATTAATAGCCTCATTTTTATATTAATGAGCATGTTTTCATATAGATCAAACCATTGGAGTACGAATGAACATATTTAAATATCCACAGGTCATTTGCATACTGGTGGTACTATTTATATTCTTTGATCTATTTGTATATCAATGATCTCATTCCCATATTAATGATCCTGTTCAAGTTCAGACCATTTGCATGTTAGTCATGACGTTTGTGCATTCATCACATCATTCATATATATTGTATATTAATTATTTGCATATCCCTTATTGTATTTGCATATCAATAACCCTGTTCTGCATATTTCTCAACTCATTTGCATAGCAATTAAGCTGTTTCTTTATCTGCACATCTACCAAGTCTTTCACATATTGGTGAACTTCTTAGCATCATGTATGTCATTTGCATATTCGCATGCAGATCTACATGTCCATCAAGCAGTCTGGGCATGGGAGACCCTGTTTGCAAAATGACTGGCTCATTTACATATGAACCTGACCACTTGAATATTGACGATCTTATTTAGGTATTGGTGATCTCATTCACTCATTGGTCATTTGCATATTGGTGATTTTATTTGCATATCTACAGGCTACTTGCATGACAGTGTCTTCATTTGCATATTAACAACCTTTTCTGCTAGCTGTTGTCCTCATTTGCATATTAGTGAGCTTATTTCTGTATTGGTTTCTTCATTTGCATATTCAGTAGGCCAGGGAGTGAGAAGATACAGGAGTGAGCTGGTGGGAACTTGAAGAGGTCACTGGACAGAAATAATTGAAGAAACATATAGAAAGAATTCAGATAAAATTGAAGATTAACCTGAAAAGATTGAATATTTATGTACAAAATATTTCTGAGAAAGTTGGAGAAATATATCGAAAAAAATCCTGATTAAATTGAGGACGCACAGGAAATGAAATCTCGTTAAAATTGGAGACATAGGAAACATGTCTGAGAAAGACACAGTGGGTCCCAAAGGTTAGTGTCACTAGTCACAGGAGAGCAAACAGCAGCTTGTGCTCATTAATATGCAGATGGACAGGGCTGTGGACTATGCAAAGTGGGCAGGGCTCAGTGGCCTGGTTTAGTGGACTGTTGCAAATAAGAAGACATGGTATTTGCATATGCAAATGAGAGCCTGGCCTAAAGTAATTAAGTATTTTATCAGGATTTTCAATTATCATAATTTTTAATCTCTTCTTCAATTTCCTCAGAAATATTTTTGATGTCAATATTCAATATTTTCAAATAATTTTTCTACATGTGTCTTTATTCTTTTGAAAATATTTTTTGTCTTCTGTCCTGTCAGGACTATTTAACATGTAAATCTTCAATTTTGAGTTCTGTCTATACACATCTTCATTTTTCTCTAAAGTATTTTCGATGTAAATATTGGATTTTTTCAAAAGATCTTTTCATATAAGTCTTCCATTATTTCATAAATGGTACCTTGTCTATCTTATCATTATTTTTCCATGTGAATCTCCAATTTTATTAGTTTTTTTTTATATATTTTTTTCAATTTTTTAAAAATATTTTAGGGGTGCTTATTCAAATTCTTTTCAAAAAAAGTTTCTACAAGCTTTTTCAATTTATTGAAAAACATTTTTACACGTTATATTTTAACCTAATTTTTTCTCATTTGAATCTTCTATTTTATCATAATTATTTCTACATATTTCTTCAATTTTCTCAGAATTATTTTTGATGTGAATGTTCAATTTTTCAAAATGTTTTTTTACACATATCGTCAATCATTTGAGAAATGTTTTCTGTCTTCCAAGTTAGCAAGATTATTTTCTACGTGAATTTTCAGTTTTATCAGAATTGTTTTGATATATTTCTTTAATTTTTTAAAAAATATTTTAACATAATCATTCTATTTTTTTCAAAAAACACCTTTCTGCGCGAGTCTTCAATTTTTTGAGAAATGTTGTCTTTATCTTCTATTTTACCATTATTTTTTTGATGTGAATTTCAAGTTTATCAGAATTTTTTCTATATATTTCCTCAATTTTTTCAGAAATATTTTTGATGTTAATTGTCAATCTTTAAAAAAAAATTCTTCATGTGTGTTCAATTTTTAGAGAGTTTTTGTATTCTATTTTATCAGAATTATATACCATGTAAATCTTCAACTTCATTAGAAATTTTTCTATATATTTCTTCAATTTTTTTCATAAATATTTTAATGTAAATGTTCAATGTTTTAAAAACATTGTACAAGCATTTTTATTTTTTGAAATATTTTCTGTTTTCTATTTCATCGTGATTTTTGATGTGAATTTTATCTTTCTATACATCTCCTTATTTTTTTCATATATGTCATAGATCTAAATATTCAATTTTTCCAAAATTTCTTTCTACACGTGTCTTTACTTTTTTGAAATATTGTCTGTTTTCGATTTTTATCATTATTTTTGTATGTGAATTTAAATTTTATCAGAATTTTTTCTATATCTTCAATCTTCTCAATATTTTAATATAAATATTCAATTGTCAATTATTCAATTTTTAGAAACATTTTTGGTGACTTTTATATTTTCAGGATGATTTTCCATGTGAATACTCTATTTTTGCATGCATTTTTTATTATTTTCAGATTTTCTTTTGTCTTTCATATTTTAATACTCATTTCCCATGTGAATCTTCAATTATACAGGAAATTTATTTAGGAAAATTTTCCTAAGACATTTTTTTCACAAACATTTTTTATGTAAACTTTAAATTTTTTCAGATATTTTCTTTGTACTTAATATTTTATGAACACTTTTTAGGTAAATTTCCATTTTTTTCAGAAATGTTTTCCTTATTATTTTTAATGTTTTCAAGAATATGTTCCATAAATTTTTAATTTTTTTCAGAAATATTTTGTAAATGGTCTATGTCTTCAGGACGACTTTCCATGTAAGTCTTCTAATTTTTCATATATTTTACATGCATTTTTGATTTATTCACAAATTCTTTATTTAACTTAATTTTCATATTTTACAGATTATTTGATTTAAAAGTCTTCAATCTCTTCAGGAATATTTTCTGTATTCTTAATATTTTCTGGATTATTGTTCATGTAACTATTCAATTTTTTCAGAAATATTTTCTGTGTCTTTATTATTTTAATGAATACTTTTCTATGTATATTTTTTCAGAAATATTTTCATTTCTTTTTAGAATATTCAAGATTATATTCCAGGTAAATCTTTAATATTTTCAGAAATATTTCTCATATCTTGAATTTATTTAGGATTATTTTCTATGTAAATAATTATTTTTTTTCAGAAATATTTCCTGTGTTCTTAATATTTTCAGGATTTTTTCCATGTAAAATTTCATGAAAATATACCTGAAAATGCAAATTTACATGGAAAAGTATTCATGAAATATTGAAAACACAGGAAATATTTATGTAAAAGTTGAAGAATTACATGAAAATAATCCTGAAAAAACAGAGAAGTTAGAAAACAGAAACAGGAAACAGAATCAGGGACAGGAAACAGGGCATTGAGTCCCGGAAACAGGGTATGTAAGGAATATTTCTGTCATCTATTTCTGCAGGATTATTTTCCATGTGAATCTTTAATTTATCAGAATATTTCTACATATTTCTCAAAAATATTTCAATGTAAATATGCAATATTTTCTTCACTTTTATGCACATTTTGTCTATTTTTTCAATTTCCTCAAGTATTTTCGGTATTAATATTCAACTTTTTCAGCAAAATTTTCTGTATGTATCTCCAACTAATAGAAAAATGTTTTCTTCCTCTTTTATTTTATCATAATATTTTTCTATTTGAATTTTCATTTTAATCTGAATATTGTCTATATACTTCTTGAATTTTTCTAAGAAACACTTTTGAAGTAAATATTCAATTTATTCAAAATATTTTTCTTTCTGCCTCTTCAATTGTTGAAAAATATTTTTATGTCTTCTATTTTATCAGGATTATTTACCATGTTAGTCTTCAATTTTATCGGATTTTTTCTATATACTTTTTCAATTTTCTCTGAAATATTTTTGTTGTAAATATATAATTTTTTCAAAATTTTTTTGTTGTGTCTTAAATTTTGAGATAAATCTTCTCTGTATTCTCTTTTGTCATTCTTTTTTTAACATCTTTATTTTACAAAACAAAGATAAATGTACAGATTTCAAGCATTTTTTTGCGTAAAATTATACAATACATTTTTGTCAGTACTTTTTTTTCAGATTTTAAAATAATTTTTACATAAATCTATATGAATAGTCAGTACTTGATCTTTTTAAAGGTTTGACAGTATGCATCGAAAACCCAATAGTTACAATGAGCACAAAGTACATGCAAAACAAAATGTAACATGAAAATAGTCAAAGGTTTCTTGTTGTGTAAAGATTTTTTTGTTTTGTTTTGTTTTCTTTATTTCTTGGACTTCCTACAGTCTGTGAGTTGTTTCTGGGGCAGTGCGAGCCTCTGGGGGTTAGCATCCCACTATCAGTGACTGCATATTATGTCTGTTCTTTTGTGACTGGGTTATCTCACTCAGAATGATATTCTCTAGATGCAGCCATTTTCTTAAGAATTTGGTCAAGTCATTGTTTCTGGTGGCTGAGTAGTATTCAGTAGTGTAAATGTACCACAATTTTTGTATCCATCTTCTGAAGGGCATCTGGGTTCTTTCAGCTTCTGGCTATTATGAATAGAGCTGCTATGAACATTGTGGTGCATATATCTTTGTTGTGTATTAAAGTGTCTCTGGGGTATATGCCCAGAAGTGGAATAGCTGGATCTTCAGGTAGTACTATGTTCAATTTTCTGAGGTATCGCCAGACTGATTTCCAGAGTGGTTGTATTAGTTTGCAACCCCACCAACAGTGGAGAAGTATTCCTCTTTCTCTGCAACCTCGCCAGCATCTGCTGTCATCTGAGTTTTGGACCTTGGCCAACTGACTGGTGTGAGGTGGAATCTCAGGGTTATTTTGATTTGCATTTCCCTGATGGCTAAGGATGTCGAGCACTTCCTCAGATATTTCTCAGCCATTCGATATTCCTCAACTGAGAACATTTTGTTTAGTGAAATCCATCCTCAACAACAAGAAAACATTTGCGGGAATTACTATCCCTGACCTCAAGCTATATTACAAGGCAATTGTGCTGAAAACCGCATGGTACTGGTACAGAAATAGGCATGTGGATCAATGGAATAGAATAGAAGATCCAGAAATGAGCCCTCATGTATATGGTCACCTGATTTTCGACAAAGGAGCCGTAAACATTCAATGGAAAAAAGACAGCATATTCAACAAATGGTGCTGGTCCAACTGGCACTCAGCATGCAAAAGAATGAAAATAGACCCTTTCTTATCTCCTTGTACAAAGCTCATGTCTAAGTGGATCAAAGATCTCTACATTAAACCAGATACATTGAAACTATTAGATGAGAAAGTAGGGAAAACTTTAGAACATATAGGAACAGGAGAAAATTTTCTGAACAAAACACCAATGGCTCAAGCTCTAAGGTCAAAGATTAACAAATGGGACTTAATGAGATTGCAAAGTTTCTGTAAGGCTAAGGACATTGTCAAGAAAACAAAACGGCAGCCAACAGAATGGGAAAAGATATTTACCAACTCCACATCAGATAGAGGCCTAATATCCAAGGTGTACAAGGAACTCAAAAAGCTAGACACCAGAGAATCAAATAACCCTATTAAAAAATGGGGTACAGAACTAAACAAAACGTTCTCTTTTGTCATTCTTGATTTTCACTTGAATCTTAAATTTAATCAGAATTCTGTCTTATATATTACTTCAATTTTCTCATAAATATTTATATGCAAATATTCAAATGCTTCAAAAAGATTCCTACATGCGTTTTAAATTCTTTTATAACTATTTGTCTTCTATTTTATCAGGGTTGTTTTTGATGTGAATCTTCAATTTTATCAGATTTTTTTTTCTGTATATTTCCTGAATGTTCTCAGAAATATTTTAGATATAAATTTACCCTATTTTCAAAAATTATTATATATGGATATTCAATTTTTTGAGAAATATTTTCCTTTTCTTATTTTTTCAGGATTATTTTCCATGGAATCTTCATTTTTTATTCTAATTTTTCTAAATACATCTTAGAATTTACTCAGAAACTTTTTTGATGTCAATATTCAATTTTTGTAATAATTTTTCTAAATGTGTCATCAATTTTTCGAAAAATATCAAGTGTAGCTTCTACTTAATCATGATTATTTACTGTGATAAAACTCAATTTCATTAGTATTTTTTATTATTAATTTATTTATTTTATAAAATATTACAGCCTACAAAATTTGTTGCATAATATATGATAAATACACATTTTTTTACTTTTTTTTTCTTTCTTCTTTTTTTTCTCTAAGAAGGACTGAGGCTTACATATTTTGGCCTTCCTTCTTTCTGAGCTTTATGTCTGTGAGTTGTTTCTCGGGAATTCAGAGCTTCCCGGGACTAGTATCCAATTATCAGTGACGACATACCAAGTGTGTTCTTCTGTGACTGGGTTACCTCACTCAGAATGATAATTACATCCATTTGCCTAGGAATTTCATAAAGTCATTGTTTCTAATAAGTATTTTGATATATATGTTAAGATACAATTTTTTAAAAAAGTATTTCTACCTCTGTCTTCAATTTTTTTTGGGGGGGTTCTCCCTTTTATTATAAGAGGAATATTTTCTACAGGAACCTTCAATTTTATCAGAAATTATTCTATATATTTCTTCAATTTTCTAGGAAAGATTTTTGATGCAATTATTCATTTCTTTTCAAATAATTTTTCTACATGCTTCTTCAATTTTTAAGCATTTTTTTTTTATCTTCTACTTTACCATAATTTTTTTCATGTAAACCCTTGGTTTAATTAGAATTTTTCTGTACATTTCTTCAAATTTTTTAAGAAATATTTTCAATGTACACATTCACATATTTCTAAAAATATTCCTACATGTGTCATTTATATCTTGAGAAATATCTTCTATGTCTTCTAGTTTATTATTTTTTCCACTGTGAATTTCAGTAGTATCAGATTTTTTTTACATATTTCTACAATTTTCTCAGAAATATTTTCGACCTATTTAATTTTTTTCAAAAATGTTTTCTACCTCTGCCTTCAATTTTTTGAGAAATATTTTCTGTCTTTATTTTATCAGGATTATTTGTCATGTGAATCTTCATTAGAATTTTTTGTATTTATTTTTTCACTTTTCTAGAACATTTTTGATAAAAATATTCAATTATTTCAAAAAACTTTCTATATGTCTTCAATTTTATTAGACATATTTTCTGTCTCCTACTATATTAGAATTATTTTACATGGAAATCTTTATTGTATCAAAATTTTTGCTACACATTCTTCAAATTTCTAAGAATTAATTAGATGTTAATATTCAATGTTTTTCAAACAAATTTTCTACTTGAGTCTTTACATTTGTTGGGTAACATATTCTGTTGTCTACTTTTTTTACAAGGTGATTCTTATTAGAATTGTTTTTATATATTTCTTTAAATTTCTTCAAAATATTTTCAATGAAAATATACAATCTTTATCCAAAAATATTTCTGTACGCATCCTCAATTATCTGAAAATGTTTTCTGTCTTCTATTTTATTGATTCAAAAGAATCTTCAATTTCTGAAATAATTTTTCTAAATATTTTTTATATTCTCAGAAATATTTTTGATCTCAATATTCAATGTTTTCCAAAAAGTTTAAATGTGTCTTCAATTTTATGAGTACTATTTTCTATATCCCTTATTCTACCATGTTATTGTCCATGTGAACCTTATTTTTTTGAGAAATATTTTGTGTCTTTTAATTGTTCATTATTTTTTTACATGTGAATTTTAATTTTATCAGAATTCTTTCTATATATTTGTTCAATTTTCTGAGGAATATTATGGATCTATATATTCAATTTTTTTCAAAAAAGTTTTACATGCATTTTCAATCTTTTGAGAAAGATTTTCTATCTTCTCATTTACCATGATTTTTCCCCATGTGATTTTTCAATTATAACCAAATTCTGTCTATACATTTAAATTTTCTCAAAAATGTTTTCAATGCAAATATTGAATTTAATAAAAAATGTTTTACACAGGTCTTTAATTTTTTTGTAAAATGTTTTCTGTCTTTTATTTTATCTGGATTATTTACTATATTAATTTTCAACTTGATTAGCATTTTCTTTATATTTCTTCAATTTTTAATATATGTCTATATTTTCTTCAATTTTTATGAACTCTGTATTTTTTTCAATTTCTTCAATTTATTGCATTAGTTCAATTTTCTGAATATTTTCTATGTTTTCTCCTTTACCATCATTTTTCGAGGTGTATCTTCAATTTTCAGAAATGTTTTTGTGATAGTATTTACGTTTTTCAAAATATTTTACTACATGTTTCTTCAAATTACTAATATTTTCTTTGTCTTCTTTTTATCAGGATTATTTAACAAGTGAATCTTCAACTTTATTAGAATTCTTTCTATATTTTTCTTCAATTTTCTAAAAATATTTTTGATGTAAATATTTAATTAAAAAAAATTTTCTACATGCATTTTAATTTTTTGAAAAATATTCTTTGTCTTTTATTTTAACATGACGTTTCATCCATGTAAATCTTAAATTTTATCAGAATTTTTCTAAATACTTCTATTTTCTTAGAAATATTTACTATGTTAATATTCAATTTTTTCAAAATTCTTTTTCTACATGTGTCTTCATTTTTTAAAAGATATTTTCTTATTCCTATTTTATCAGGATTATTTTTAATGGAATCTTTAATTTTTATCCTAATTTTTCTAAATATTTCTTCAATTTACTCAAAAATGTTTGATGAAAATATTTAAATTTTGTAAAAATTTTTCTAAATGTGCCTTCGAATTTTTGAAAAATACTAAGTGTAGCTTCTACTTAGTCAGGATTATTTACTGTGACAATATTGAATTTCTTTTTTTTTTCCTTTTTTCAATTTTATTGGATATTCTCTGTATTTACATTTCAAATGTTATACCCTCCCCCACCTTTCCTCCACTCCTCTCCCTCAACTTGTTTCCATGAAGGTGCTCCCTCTCCCAATCATACTTGACATCTCAGTTCCTTGGCTGGTTTGTTTTTCCCATGAGGATGAAAATCTTTCAGCTATTTCAGTTCTTTCTCTGGCTTTTTCATTGGGGTATCCATGTTCACTCTGATGTTTAGCTGCAAGCATCTGCATCTGTATCTGAATGACTCTGGGAGAGACTCTGAGGACACATTCATGTCTGGTTCCTGCCAGTAAACACTTCTTGGCATCAGCAATAGTGCTTGGGTTTGGTGGCTGCATTTGGGGTGGTTCTCCAGGTGAGGCAGTCTTTGTAGATCCTTCCTTCAGTCCCTGCTCCTCTATTTGACCTTGTATTTCCTCCCCTGTTTTGTTCTCCCTTCTAAGAAGGACTGAGGCATAGACATTCTGGTTTTCCTTCTTTTTGAGCTTCATAAGTTCTGTGGCTAATTTCTTGGGTATTCCAAGCTCTTTTTTTTCATTTTTCTTAATTTTTTTTTTTGGGGGGGGTATGTTGTACCAATTATAAGTGAATACATACCCTGAGGTTTTTTTTTTTTTTTTTTTTTTTTTTTCTGGTTAAAATACCTCACTCAGAATAATAGCTTTAAGTTTCATCCATTTGCTTAGGAATTTCATAAACTCGTTTTTAATAGCTGAGTAGTACTCTATTGTGTATATGTACCACAATTTCTGAATCCATTCTTCTGTTGAAGGACATCTGGGTTCTATCTGGCTTCTGTCTATTATGAATAATGCTGCTATGGACATTGTTGAGCTTGTGTCCTTGTTAGATATTGGAACTACTTTGGGATATATGCCCAGGAGTGGTATAGCTGGGTCCTCAGGTAATACTATGTCCAATTTTCTGAGGAACTTACAGACTGATTTCCAGAGTGGTTGCACCAGTTTACATTTCCACCAACAGTGGAAGAGTGTTCCTTTTTCCACATCCTCACCAGCATCTGCTGTCACCTGAGTTTTTGATCTTAGCCATTCTGACTGGTGTGAGGGGAATCTCAGGGTTGTTTTGATTTCCATTTCCCTGATGACTAGGGATGTTGAGCAATTCTTTAAGTGCTTCTCACCCATTTGATATTCCTCCATTGAGAAGTACCTGAGTAGCTCTGTACCCCATTTTTAAATAGGATTGTTTGATTCTCTAGACTCTAACTTCTTGAGTTATTTGTATATTTTGGATACTAGAAGCTTTGCAATTTCATGAGGTCTCATTTGTTGATTCTTGGTCTTAGAGCATAAGCCATTGGTGTTCTGTTCAAGAAACTTTCCCTGTGCCTATGTGTTCTAAGATCTTTTCCACTTTCTGTTCTGTTAGTTTTAGTGTACCTGGTTTTATGTGGAGGTCTTTGATCCACTTAGACATGAACTTTGTACAAGGAGATAAGAAGGAATCAAGTTTCATTCTTCTGCAAGCTGACTGCCAGTTGAATCAGCACCATTTATTAAAGAGGATGTCCCTTTTCCATTGAATATTTTTAGCTTCTTTGTCAAAGATCAAGTGACCATAGGTGTGTGGGTTCATTTGTGGGTCTTTGATTGTATTCCATTGGTCTGCCTGCCTGTCTCTGTACCAATACCCGGCAGTTTTTAATCACAATTCATCCGTAATACAACTTGAGGTCAGGGATAGTGATTCCCCCAGAATTTTTTTTTTTTTTTTTTTTTTTTTTTTTTTTTTGAGAATGGTTTTTGCTATCCTGGGTTTTTTATTATTTCAAATGAATTTGCAAATTGCTTTTTTTAACTCTATGAAGAATTGAGTTGGAATTTTGATGGAATTGTATTGAATCTGTAGATTGCCTTAGGCAAGATGGCCATTTTTACAGTATTGATTCTTAAAATCCATGAGAATGGGTGATCTTTTCATCTTGAGGTCTTCTTTAATTTTCTTCTTTAGAGACTTGAAGTTCTTCTCTTACAGATCCTTCACTTGATTGGTTAAGGTTACACCAAGGTATTTTATATTCTTTGTGGCTATTGTGAATGGTGTTAATTCTCTAATTTCTTTCTTAGCCTATTTGTCCTTTGAGTACAGGAAAGCTACTGATTTGCTTGAATTAATTTTATATCCAGCCATTTTGCTGAAGGTGTTTATCAGCTGTAAAACTCTTCTGGTGGAATTTTTAGGATCAGTTACTATATTATCATCTGCAATATAGTAATATTTTGACTGCTTCCTTTCCAATTTGTATTCCTTTGACCTCTTTTTGTTGTCTTATTGCTCTGGCTAGTACTTCAAGTACTATATTGAGTAAGTAGGGAGAGAGTGGACAGCCTTGTCTAGTCTTTGATTTTAGTGGGATTACTTCAAGTTTCTCATCATTTACTTTGATGCTGGCTACTGGTTTGCTGTATGTTGCTTTTAAAATGTTTAAGTATGTGCTTTGAATTCCTGACTTTTAACATGAAGGGGTGTTGAATTTTTCCAGATGTTTTCTCAGCATCTAGAGAGATAATCATGTGATTTTTTCTTTGAGTTTGTTTATGTAGTGGATGATATTGATGGATTTCCATATACTGAACCATCCTTGCATCCCCGGGATGAAGCCTACTTGATCATGGCAAATGATCGTTTTGATGTGTTCTTGGATTTGGGTTGCAAGAATTTTATAGAGTATTTTTGCATCAGTGTTCATAAGGAAGATTGGTCTGAAGTTCTCTTTTCTTGTAGGGTCTTTGTGTGGTTTATGAATGAGAGTTATTGTGACTTCAAAGAATGAGTTGGGTAGTGTTCCATCTGTTTCTATTTTGTGGAATAGTTTGGAGAGGATTGGCATTAGGTCTTCTATGAAGGTCTGATAGAATTCTTTACTAAACCCATCAGGTCCTGGTCGCTTTTTGGTTGAAAGCTTTTTGATGACTACTTTCATTTCTTTACAGGTTATGGAGTTGTTACGATGGTTTATCTGACCCTGATTTAACTTTGGTACCTGGTATCTGTGTAGAAAATTGTTCATTTCCTCTAGATTTTCTAGTTTTGTTGAGTATAGGCTTTTGTAATAGGATCTGATGATTTCTTGAATTTCCTCAGTTTCTGTCATTATGACTCACCTTTCATTTCTGATTTTGTCAATTTGGATACTTTCTCTGTGCCCTCTGGTTAGTCTGCTTAAGGGTTTATCAATCTTGTTTATTTTCTCAAAGAACCAGCTCTTGGTTTTGTTGATTCTTTGTATAGTTCTTTTTGTTTCTATTTGGTTGATTTTAGCTCTGAGTTTGATTATTTCCTGCTGTCTACTTCTGGGTATATCTGCTTCTTTTTGTTCTAGAGCTTTCAAGTGTACTGTCAAGTTGTTTGTGTATGCTCTTTCCAGTTTCTTTTTAAAGGTGTTCAGTGCTATGAGTTTTCCTCTTAGCACTGCTTTCGTTGTATCCCATAAATTTGGGTATGTTGTTTCTTCATTTTCATTAAATTTTAAAGTCTTTGATTTCTCTATTTCTTCTTTAACCAAGCTTTCATTGAGTAGAAAATTGTTTAGCTTCCATGTGTATTTGGGCTTTTTGTTGTTTTTGTTATTATTGAAGACCAGCCTTAATCCATGTTGATCTGATAAAATGCATGGAATTATTTCGATATTCTTGTATCTGTTGAGGCCTGTTTTGTGAGCAACTATATGGTCAGTTTTGGAGAGGGTTCCATGAGGTGCTGAGAAGAAGGTATATTCTTTTGTTTTATATTAAAATATTTTATAGATGTCTGTTAAATCCATTTGGTTCATAACTTCTCTTAGTTTCACTGTGTCTTTGTTCAGTTTCTGCATCCATGGTCTGTCCATAATGAGAGTAGTGTGTTGAAGTCTCCCACTATTATTGTGTGTGGTACAATATATGCTTTGACCTTTAGTATAGTTTCTTTTGTGAATGTGGGGGCTCTTGTATTTGTAGCGTAGATTATATGAATTAAGAGTTGATTTTGATAAATTTAGCCTTTGGTAAGTATAAAGTGTCCTTCCTAGTCTTTTTTGATTACTTTTGGTTGAAAATCTATTTTATTTGATATTAGTATGGCTACTCCAGCTTGTTTCTTGGGACCATTTGCTTGCAAAGTTTTTTCCAACCTTTTACTCTGAGGTAGTGTTTGTCTTTGTTGCTGAAATGAGTTTCCTGTATGCAGCAAAAATGTTGGATCCTGTTTGCGCATCCAGTCTGATAGTTTATGTCTTTGTATTGGAGAATTGAGTCCATTGATGTTAATGATTGTTTCCTAATATTTTTGTTGTTAGAGGTAGAGTTATATTTGTGTGCTTTTCTGCTTTAGTGTTTGTTGCAAGAGGATTAGGTTTTTGATTTTCATAAGGTGAAGTTTCCTTCCTTCTGGCAATGTTTTTCATCTGTTATTCTTTGTAAGGGTGGATTTGTGTACAGATATTGTGTAAATTTTTTTTTATCCTGGAACACCTTCGTTTCTCCATCTATGTTGATTGAGAGTTTTTCTGGATATAGTAATTTGGGCTGAAACTTGTTTTTCCTTAATGTCTGTATGGTGTCAGTCCAGGATCTTCTAGCTTTCATAATCTGTGCTGAGAAGTCTGGTGTAATTTTGATATGTCTGTCTTTATATGTCACCTGTTCTTTTTCTCTTACTGCTTTTATTATTTTTCTTTGTTTTGAGCATTTGTTGTTTTGATTATTTTGCATCAGGAAGAATTTCTTTTCTGTTCCATTCTATTTGGGGTTATGTAAGCTTCTTGTATGTTCATAGTCATCTTTTTTTTTTTTTTTTCTTTTTTTTTTTTTTTAGGTTAGGGAAGTTGTCTTCTATAATTTTGTTGAATATATTTACTGTGCCTTCCATTGATATTCTTTGCCCTCTTCTTCACCTATTATCCTTAGGTTTGTTCTTCTCATTGTGACCTGGATTTTCTGGATGGGTTAGAATCTTTTTTATTTTTGCATTTTCTCTGACTATTGTTTCAATGATTTCTATGGTATCTTCTTCTCCTGAGATTCTCTCCTCCATTCTATGTATTCTGTTTGTGATATTAGAATCTATGACCCATGATGTCTTTCTTAGGTTTTCCAACTTCAGGGTTGTCTCCTTTTGTTTTTCTATTCATTGTTTCTATTTCTGTTTTCAGTTCCTACACCTGGTTGTTTGTGCTTTCCTTTTGCTTTTTAAGTAATTTTTGTTTTTCCTTTTTAAGGGCTTCAATATGTTTCCATGTATTCTCCTGGTTTTCTTGTACTTCTTTAAGTGTGTTATTTATGCACTTCTCAAAGATCTCCATCATCACCGTGAAGTATGATTTTAAGTCTAAATCTTGTTTTTCTGGTGAGTTGGAAAATCCACTATTTGCGGTGGTGGGAGAACTGGGTTCTCATGTTGCCAGGTTGTCCTGGTTTCTGTGTCTTAAGAGTCTTGTGCTTGCCTGATCTTGTCTCTTACTGGAGCTTGTCTCTCTTGTGGGTCTTTGGGTCTGTAGTCTCCAGAGGAGATTGTTTCTGGGTGTTCTTTTTTCACGGTAGGTTGTAAATTCTGATGGCAGAGTACAGTCCTGATGTACCTGGGTCAATATTGGCCTGGGCTGGAAGGGTGCTCTCCCAGGCAGTACCACTGCTTGTACTGCCAGAGTTCTGGGCGGCCTCTCCAGGGATAGACAATTCGCAGAAGCAGTTGATTTACCCTTCCACGTAGGATGGAAAGTGCTTCTGCAGCTCTTTAGAGCTCCCAGGGAACCTCAATATTAAATTTCACTAGTATTTCTTCACTTTGCTGTAAAATATTTTTGATGTAAATATTCAATTTATCAAAAACTATTTCTACAAGTGTGTCATCATTTTTTGAGAAATATTTCCTGTCTTTTATTTTATTAGGATTATGTGCCATGCGAATAAAAAAACTTGCTTTGAATGTTTGCTATCAATTTCTTCAATATTCTCAGATTGTTTTTCAAAAATGATATTCAACTTTTATCGAAAAAATAGCTATTTATGCATCTTCAGTTATTTGAGTGATGTTTTCTTTCTTCTATTTTATAAGGATGTTTTCTATGTGAATCAACTTTTTTCAAAATTTTTTCTATAAATTTCTTCAATTTTCTCCTAGATATTTTCCATATAAATATTAAAATTTATCAAAAACTTTTTCTACAGGCCTTTTCAATTTTTGAGAAATATTTCCTGTGTTCTATTTTATCAGGAATATTTTCCAAGTTAATCTTCAATTTTATCATAATCCTTCTATACATTTCTCAATCTCAGAAATATTTTTGATGTTATCATGCAATTAAAAACATCTTTCTATAGGTGTCTTTAATTTTATTAAAATATTTTTTCCTTCTATTTTATCATTTTTTCCATGTGAGTCATCAATGTTATACAATTCTGCATATATGCATATATATACATACATATACCTATATATCTGCAAATTTCATAGTAAGCTTTTATGCAAATTTTGATCTTATCAAAACATTTTCCTACATGAATCTTCAATTTTTTGAGAAATAGTTTCTGTCTTCTGTGTTATCAGTATTATTTTTCCAAGGAAATATTTTCTACATCTATTTTAACATGATATTTTTTCCAGATCATTTTTTAACTTAATCGGAAGGTTTTCTATGTATTTTCTCAATTTCCTAGAAGTCTTTTTGGTGTAATTATTTAATTTTTTCCAAACATGTTTCTTTATTTTTTTATGAATAATTTTTATATCTCCTTTTATAACATGATTTTTTTCCTATGTGAATCTTTAATTTTATCAGAAAACTTTCTGTACATTTCTTCAACTTTTTCAGAAATATTTTTGATGAAAACATTGAATTATTTCAATATGTTTGTTATATGTGCCTAAAACTAAAAAAAAATATTTTCAGTCTTCTCTTTTATCAGGATTATTTTCCATTTGAATCTTCATTTTCATCAGAATTTTTTCTCTATAGTTTTCAATTTTCTCATAAAATTTTTGATGTATATATTTAAATTTTCATAAAGTTTTTCTACAAGCATCTTCAATTTTTAGAATAATATTTTCTGTCACCTTTTAATCAGAATTATTTCCCATGTGGATCTTCAATTTTATCAAAAATTTTTGATACAATTCTTTAATTTTCTCAGAAATATTTTCAATGTAAATATACAATTATTTCACAAATGCTTCTACATGAATTTTTACTTTTTGAAAATATTGTCTGTTTTCTATTTTTATCATTGTTTTATGTGTAAATTTTAATTTTATCAGAATTTTTCCATATATTTTTCAATTTTTTTCATAATTATTTTCTGTGAATATTAACCTTTTACAAGATATTTATGTAGATGCATCTTTATTATCTTGATTTTTCTATTATTTCATGATTATTTTCAATGTAAAGCTATAATTTTATCAGAATTTTTCTTCATATTCCTTCCATTTTCAGAAATACTTTCAATGTAAATATTCAATTTTTTCAATAAACTATAGTTCATGCCTATTCAGTTTTTTGAGAAATAATTTTTTTCTTCCATGCAATCAGGATTTTTTTCCAGATGAATCTTTAATTTTCTCTGAATTCTAGCTATGCATTTCTCCAAAAATTTCAAAAATTTTTTTAATGTAAATATTGAATTTTATCAAAAAATTTCTACATGTGTCAATTTTATATTTTATCAGGATTATTTTCCAATGGCATCTTCAATTTTATCCTAATATATATATATATATATGTATATATGTATGTGCATACATATATAAATTTTATAAGTAATATTTCATAGTAAATATTCAATTTTACAGAAAAATTTCTGCATTCATTTTCAATATTTGGAAAATATTTTGTCTGCTATTTTATCAAGATTATTTACCATGTAAAACTTTAATTTTATAAAAATTTTATCTATATGTTTCAATTTTATCAAAAATAATTTTGATGCAAATGCTTAAATTTTTTTTTACATGCGTCTAAAATTGTTTGGAGAAATATTTTCTACGTCTTCTATTTTTATCCAGATTATTTTTATGTGAATCTTCCATTATGTCAGATTTTTCTATATATTTCTTCAATATTCTCAGTCATATTTTCAATGTAAATATTGAATTTCATCAAAGAATTTTTCTTCATGCATATAAAATTTTGTGAGTAATGTTTTTTGTCTTCTATTTTAACTGGAATATTTACTATGTGAATCTTAAACTGAATTAGTATTCTTCAATTTGATCATTTTTCTACAAATTTCAGCCATTTTCTGACAAATATTTTCGATGTCACTATAAGTGATTTTTTTTCAAAAAATTATTCTACATGTGCCTTCATTTATGTTTCTTTTGTCTTCTCCTTTATGACATTTTTCCATGTAAGTCTTCAATTTCATCAGGATTCTGTCTATATATTCCTTCATTGTTTTCTATATTTTCAATATAAACATGGAATTTTATCAAAAAATTTGTGTATATGCATCTTCAATTTTTTAGAAATGTTTTCTGTTTTCTATTATTTCATGACGAATTTGCATGTGTATCATCAGTTTTATCAGAATTCTTTCCATATATTTCTTCAATTTTTTTCAAAAATATTTTCTATGTAAATATTGAATTTCATCAAAAAAATTTCAACATGTGTTTTCATTTTTTTGAGAAATATTTTCTGTCTTCTATTCTATCAGGATTGTTTTCACTGCATATCTGCAATATTATCTGTATGTTTATCCAGTTTTTGACATAAATATACATTCTTTTCTCAAAAAAAAGTTTTTTACACATTAATCTTAAGGGCTTGGTGAAATATTTTCTATGTCCTCTCTTTGAACAAGATTTTTTTCTCCATGTGATTCTTCTGTGTTATTGAAATTCTTTTTTTTTTTTTTGTTGAAATTCTTTCTATAAGTTTTTCTCAATTTTCTTAAGAATATTTCAACACAAATACTTAATTTTTTCAGTATATTTTTCTAATTGAGTTCAATTTTTTTTAAAAAAAGTATTTTTACTTCTATTATATCATGACTTTTTACATGTGATTCTTCAATATTATCAGAATTATTTTAATGTTAAAATTCAATATTTTTTCAAAAAATTTTTCTATCAGAGTTTTAAATGTTTTTTTAAAAAAGTTTCTGCATCGTCTATTTTAGCAAGAATTTTTGTGGTAATCTTCGATTGTATATATTTTCAGTTTTCTCAGAAATATTTTAATGTAAATATTCAGTTGTCCAAAAAATTTTTCCTCATCAAGCTTATATTTTTTGACAAATATTTTCTATGTCTTTAATTTTATCATGATTACTCACCATGTGAATCTTTAATTTAATCAAAAAATTTTATATACACATATTTCCAATTTTTTGTTTGTGTTTCCAACTGTTGTTTTATTATGTACTTAGGGAGCTGTATTCTGAAAGCCTTCCATGCTTCTCCAGCAGGAGCTTCATGTAGCGTGAATCTACTACATGTCTTGAGGGCACCTAGAGGCCACCTGAAGTTTTGTTTTTACAACCTCAGGGTTCATTCATGTAGGGTATAGAAAAATGTTCAAATAGCCAGAAAAATCAACCAATGAAGCATTTCTCAAAATGCATACCTATCATGACCAAAGTTTAAAGAGAAATCTTCCAGGTAGCCCAATCTTGCTTTTCTGTCTTGAAGAATCACGTGATTATTATTATTGTTATTATTATTATTATTATTATTATTATTATTATTATTATTATTATTATTATGTAGGTCAATTTGACTGCCTGTTTTCAGAAGTTTCTTTCTTACAGTGTCTGGGTCATTATTTTCTGATCTTCTTCATCAATACTACAATGAGCCAAATTATAAACATGGTCTGTCTCTGCACACCTGTGACTACCAATATGGGCACTGTGATTCTGCAGTTAATAAATGTGATCTGAGTTTATGGAGGCCAACTACCAGCTTGTTTATCTGACCAATCTTCCTTGGGAGGATACTGAGGAGAGGCTTCTTAAGGGATGATAAACTCACACATGTAGCCATTCTAATATCGAATAAAGTAGACTTTCAACCAAAAGTTATCAAAAAAGATAAAGAAGAACACTTTTTAGTTATTCCAGAAGAAATTTGTCAGGAAGAACTCTCAATCCTTAACATATATTATCCAAGTACAATAGCACCCATATTCATAAAAGAAACCCTACTAAAGCTCAAAAAATACATCTCACCCCACACAATAATAGTGGGAGACCTAAACACCCCAGCCTTACCAATGGACAGATCATGGAAACAGAAACTGAACAAGGACACAGTAAAACTAGCAGAGGTTATGAACCAATAGGAATTAATAGATATTGGCAGAACTTATCATCCTAAAGCAAAAGAACACACCTTCTTCTCAGCACCTCATGGGACCTTCTTCAAAACTGAACCACATAATTGGTCACAAAAGAAGCCACAAGAGATATAAGAAGATTGAAATACTCCCATGCATCCTATCAGATCACCATCGTCTAAGGCTGGTCTTTAATAACAACAAAGACAACAAAAAGCCCATATACACATGGAAACTAAACAATGCTCTGTTAAACAATAGCACGGTCAAAGAAGAAATAAGGAAAGAAATTAAGGATTTTCTAGAATTTAATGAAAAAGAAAACACAACATACCCAACCTATGGGATGCAATGAAAGCAGTACTAATAGGAAAACTCATAACTCTGAGTGCTTCCAAAAAGAAACTGGAGAGAAGATACACTAGCAACCTGACACAGTTGAAAGCTTTTGAAAAAAGGAAGCAGATACACCCAAGAGAAGTAGATGGAAAGAAATAATCAAACTCAGTGCAGAAATTGAACAAATAGAAAGAAAAAGATCCATTGAAAGAATCCAAAAAACCAAGAGCTTGTTCTTTGAGAAAATTATAAGATTGATACACCCTTAGCCAGACTTACTAGAGGACAAGGAGAGATTATCCAAATTAACAAAATCAGAAATGAAAGTGGAGACATAATAACTGAAACTGAGGACATTCAAGAAATCATTAGATCCTACTACAAAAGCCTATACTCAACAAAGCTGGAAAATTTGGAGAAAATGAATGAATTCCTAGACAGATACCAGATATTAATACCAGGACCAGGTAAACTATTTAAATAATCCCATAACACCTACAGAAATAGGAGCAGTTTTCAAAAGCCTCCCAACCAAAAAAAGCTCAGGTCCAGATGTGTTCAGTGCAGAATTTTGTCAGGTATTTATTGACGACCTAATACCAATATTCACCAAATTATTCCACAAAATAGAATCTGATTGAACACTACCTAACTTATTTTTAAGACCACAATAACCTTTGTTCCTAAACCACACAAAGACCCTAAAAGGAAAGAGAAATTCAGACCAGTCTCACTTATGAACATTGAAGCAAAATTACTCAACAAAATACTTGCAAACTGAATCCAAGAACACGTCAAAATGATCATTCACCACGGTCAAGTAGGCTTCATCCCTGGGATGCAGGGATGGTTTAATATATGGAAATCCATCAAGGTAATCCACCATATAAACAAACTCAATGAAAAAAAAACAATGGTCATTACACTAGATGCTGAGAAAGCATTTGACGATATTCAACACAGCTTCATGTTAAAAGTCTTGGAAAGAACAGGAATCCAAGGCCCCTACCTAAACATAATAAAAGCCATATACAGCCAACCAACAGCCAACATCAAACTTAACGGTGGGAAATGTGAAGTAATCCCATTAAAATCAGGGACTCGACAAGGCTGCCCACTCTCCCCCTACCTATTCAACATAGTACTGGAAGTCCTGGCTGGAGCAATTAGACAGCAAAAGGAAATCAAAGGGATACAAATTGAAAAGGAAAAAGTAAAAACATCACTGTTTGCAGATGACATGATAGTGTATTTAAGTGACCCTAAAAATTCTACCAGAGAACTCCTACAGCTGATAAACAAGTTCAGCAAATTGGCTTAATATGAAATGAACTCAAACAAATCACTAGCCTTCCTCTACTCAAAGGACAAACATGTGAAGAAAGAAATTAGGGAAAAGATACCCTTCACAATAATCACAAACAATATGAAATACCTTGGTGTGACTCTAACTAAGCAAGTGAAGGACCTGTATGACAAGAACTTCAAATCTCTAAAGAAGGAAATCTAGAAAGATCTCAGAAATGGAAAGCTCTTCCATGCTCATGGATTGGAAGGATCAACATTGTAAAAATGGCCATCTTACCAAAAGCAATCTACAGATTCAATGCAGTCCCCATCAAAATTCCAACCCAATTCTTCATTGAGTTGGAAAGAGCAATGTGCAATTTCATCTGGAATAACAGAAGACCTAGAATAGTGTAAGCCATCCTCAACATCAAGAAAATATCTGTGGGAATCACTATCCCTGACATCAAGCTATATTACAAGGCAATTGTGCTAAAAATTGCATGGTACTGGTACAGACATAGGCATGTGGATCAATGGAAAAAATAGAAGATCCAGAAATGAGCCCTCACATATATGGTCACTTGATTTTTGACACAGAAGCTGTAAACATTCAATGGAAAAAGACAGGCTATTCAACAAATGGTGTTGTTCCAACTGGCTCTCAGCATGCAGAAGAATTAAAATAGACCCTTTCTTATCTCCTTGTACAAAGCTCAAATGGAAGTGGATCAAAGATCTCCACATTAAACCAGGTACACTAAAACTATTAGATGAGAAAGTAGGAAAAACCTTAGAACACATAGGTATAAGAAAAAATTTCATGAACAGAACACCAATGGCTCGTGCTCTAAGGTCAAATGTTGACAAATGGGAGTTAATGAGATTGCAAAATTTGTTTAAGGCTAAGGACACTGTCAAGAAAACAAAACAACAGCCAACAGATTGGGAAAAATTCTTTTCTAACTCCACATCAAATAGAGGCCTAATGTCCAAGGTATACAAAGAACTCAAGAAGCTAGACACCAGAGAATCAAACAACCCTATTAAAAAATGGGGTACAGAGCTAAACAAAAAGTTCTCAATTAAGGAATATTGAATGCCTGAGAAGCATCTAAGGAAGTGCTCCACATCATTAGCCATCAGGTAAATGCAAATCAAAACAACCCTGAGTTTCCACCTCACCAGTCAGAATGGCTAAGATCAAAAATTCAGATGACAGCAGATGCTGGTGAGGATGTGGAGAAAGAGGAACACTTCTCCATTGTTCGTGGGGTTGTAAACTGATACAACCACTCTGGAAATCAGTCTGGCGAATCCTCAGAAAATTGGACATAGTACTACCTGAAGACCCAGTTATTCCACTTCTGGGCATATAACCCAGAGAAGCTCCAACATACAACAAAGACACATGCACCACAATGTTCATAGCCACCTTATTTATAATAGCCAGAACCTGGAAAGAACCCAGATGTTCTTCAGTGGATGAATGAATACAAAAATTGTGGTACATTTACACAATGGAGTACTATTCAGCTATCAGAAACAATGACTCTGTGAAACTCTTATGAAAATGAATGCAGCTAGTGAATATCATTCTGAGTGAGATAACTCAGTCACAAAAGAACAGACATAATATGCAGTCACTGATATTAGATACTAACCCCAGAAAGCTCAGAACACCCCAGAAACAACTCACAGACTATATGAAGTTCAAGAAAAAACAACGGCCAAAAAAAAAGTAAAGAATATGAAAAACTATTATGCTTAATCTTTACACACCAAGAAAGCTTTGACTAATTCCAGGTTACATTTTGGTTTACATGTACTTTATGCTCATTGTTACTAGTAAGATCTTAATGTATACTATCAAACCTTTAAAAAAACCAAGTACTGACAAAAATGTATCAGTATACTTTTATTTGGAGAGGGGGTGATCAGGGATAGGAAACAGGGCTTCCAGGACAGGAAATGGGTCACAGTACTTAAACTATGTGTGCTCTGGCCGACAAATCTGCAGCAGTATGTTGAGTGACAGCAGAAGTGTCTGCAGTGCCTCTTCCCTGCCTGCCCTCCACCAGCACTGCTCCTACCAGCATCACCACCCTTCCTGTGGGATGGGGATCTCACATCCTGTTCCCTGTGACCTCACTTCCTGTTTTCAGATGATCTTACTCCTAGCTCCTGTCCTCATTTTCTTTCCCCACAATGACCTCACTTCCTGGTTTCCTTCCTACTTCTTATTCCCTGATGGCCTCATTTCCTGTTTCCAGAATGACCTAAATTCCTGTTCACTGATGACATCACTTTCTGGTTTTAAAATTACCTCTTTCTAGTCCCTGATGACCTCACTTCTTGCTCACACAATGAACTCACTTTCGGGACCCTGATGACCTCAGTTCCTGATTTCCTCCTCACCTCCTTCCATGAACCCCATGAGACTTCCCCATGACCGCAGTCACCTCACCTGAAACATCCTGGCCGCTGGCCCTGACAAAGTGACCCTTGTAATTCCTGAATGACTCTCCTTGACCTCTGTGACCTTGAACCTGACCCTACAGTGGCCTCTGGTGACTTTGTGACCCCACCTGGACTTTTTGCTTCCCCAGTCAACACTCCATGACCCTGAGATCCCGCAGGAATCAATATGAACTCCACCTGCGCTCCACCCGACTTCCCATGTCCCTGTGACCTCACTTCCTGTTCCTAGGATGACTTCATTTCCTGATTTTCTTCTTACTTCCTGTTTCCCCAATGACCTCACTTTCTGCTCCTGCTGTCACTTCCTCTTCCCAGATGACTTGACTTTCTGTTTCCACAATGACCTTACTTCCTGTTCTCCTTGTGATCTCACATACTGGTCCCACTGTCACTTCCTGTTTCCCTGATGTCCTGACTTTCTGGTCTTGCTCTTGCTTCCTTTACCTCACAATGACCCCAGTTCCTGTCCCCACGATGATCTTACACTTTCTGTTCCCAGGATGACCTCACTTCCTGTTTACTGATGACCTTACTTTTTGTTTTTGTCTTTACTTCCTGCTCTGACACCCACTCCCGGTTGCCCCCGTGACCCCACGACCTGCGAGCTCACCTGGCAACCCCACCCTTACCTGAATCTTTGAATAGGAGCATACAGTTCCCAGACATAAATGAATGAATAAATAAATAAATAAATAAACAAACAAACACACACACACACACACACACACACATATATGTAAAACAACAGCAGTCACATAATAATGAAGCTCTACTCTGCTCTGCTGACAATTTGGGCCTGGTACAAGTTTCACTGGGGCTGTCCAACATAAAAAGCTGTGTCTGAGTCCTGTAGAATTCTCCAGGGTGGAAGGGGGTAAGGAACTCCTACCTTCTTTTCCGGTGGAGCCTTTGTGCTCTGTGGTGGGAAATGGCTGAGTTCAGACCCTTGGACTGCCTCTTACAAGCTGGAAACTCACAGTGAGTTGCACTGTGCCTCAGAAAGATGTACATTACAGCAGAGTTAAATAAGTCATAGCGGCCATCCAAAGGGTCATTGTGAGGCCCTAGTTGCCTAGTGTTTGTGTTTGGCGGGGAATACACCATGACTGATCAACCCATTGCCTCTGTCTGTTCAAAAACTGTAAAATGACCTTGAGCTTCTGATCCTACGGCCCCCACAGAAATTCTGGGAATATAGGCATGCGCAGCACAGCCACACCTAGTTTTAGGCTCTGGTACTAAGGGATCCATTACGTCGTGCATAAGTAAGCACTTCCAACTCAGCTAGGTTACCCCTCCAGTACTGCCTTGTGACATCACACAGGGCCCTATGTGATCTATGGTGAGATCTCTCTCACATACTGCACTGCTCCTATGTCAGGCTCTGCAGGGAGACCAAGGCTGCATGGCTAACATATCTCAGAGCTGTAGGAGAAAACATACAATTCCAGATTCTAGAAATTCTCAAGCTGGTCTTTAATAGCTCTCCATCCACTTCCTGCATTTCTGTTTCCATAGGACAAAGGAATTCCTGTTTGGATTGGTTTGGTCTTGTTTTTCCTGCAAACCTCACTTCAAGAATGGCCAGGATGCACAGGGGAACTACAATGTCTTCTGCATTTGGGTGGGCCGGTCTAGGGTCTCCTTCTGCCCTAGGGCTTTAAGAAGTGTGGAGCAGTCAGTTCCAGCCCAAACTCTAGCAAGGTTTCAGCAGGATAGACAAGGAGTTCATCGAGAGTACCACGTGTCTCAAGAAGGTGGAGAGACTTTCTCATGTCTTCTGAGCACAGAGGCTTCTTCAGCATGTTCTAGAGCTGTTTGGGTCTATCCTCATGTGCAGCCAAAAATCGAAGGAGGTGAGAAAGGGAGAGAGAGAGTCACTATCCATGGGAAACCCCAGCTTCCCCCTACAATGATCTGCAACCATCTCTGCTAAAAGGGATTGCCACAGGATCAGTCCCATTCCTAGACTTAGGCCACAACTTTCCAGAGAGCCCTTGGCACTGGAACTTGTGTGGAAGCCTCCAGGGCCTATCTCCTAGAGATTATAGGCTGATCTTAGTCAACCACACATTAACACACACAAGCACATATATAAACACATGCCTGCACATGCAGAGTCCCACTGCAGGGGTGAGCATACCTGTGGATTAGCCATGAGAAAAACACGGTTGTCTTTGTCTTTGTTGTCACTGATCTGGGTAGGTTTCTGTTTCTGTGTTTATCTGTCTGAACTGTGGGCCAGCTGCTGCCTCCTGAGGAGCTGGATGTGTGTGTAGAATATATCAGGCTTAGCTCCACATAGCCATGGTATCTCTCCCCATAAAAGGAACCAGCTGGGGTAAGGTTGGTCAGCAACTTTCCCCATGAATTTTCTCATACACCCCACACCAAAGCTGGTATGAACCCATTGTCAGCAAAGCCTGAAGATATCAGCTCCACCTAAACACCTAGATCACTTTCCTAGGGCAGGCTTTATTCCTGAGTCACAGGTCTAACCTCAAGGAGTGGGCCCTTGGGACACTTCCTTCTTGTCTCCACCCACAATCTTCCCCAAAAGAACATGGTTTTACAGGCTAATGTATTTTCAGCAATTTAGATTCATGTTGCATGAGAGCTCACTCCTCTGTGAACAAGCCAGGAGGGCCTAGGAGAGGGAGGTGAGCAGTGTGTCTCCAGAGAGGAGGCACCACAGGGTGACAGCTCTCCAGTGCATTTCAATGACCTGGGGTGCAATCCACATGGACATGGGACTAGAAGTTCCAGGACATCATGCTGGAAAATTAGGTGAAGAATTTCTTCAATCTCTGTCTGGGGCTAGGTGCAGGGAGGCGTTAAATGAGGGTGATGTTGAAGAGAGGAAAGGAATCATGGTAGACTGTCTTCTTTCTATAGTTAGGAGGAAGGAGCAGGTGCTGAGCTTCTTCATGTTAGAACCCATCCTGGGAGGTCTGAGTCTCCTTTCTCCCCAGATATTCTCAACCTTGTATCTTTTGCCCCTTAGGGGATAGCACCTTCCACCTAATTCCTACCTGGAGTTAGGAAGCTGGACTTAACTTTTTAGTTAATTTCAATTATAGTGAAGAGGTAAGAGGAAAAATTATCATGTGTGTTTTGGGTAACACACATGATAGAACCTCCCTTTATGATAATTCAGGGAAGAAACCTGAAAGCAGTCTTAAGGTCACTTTGAACCTAGAACCTTTCCCCTAAAGAAAAGGAAAGGAGAGGCTCCCATTCTGCCCAGACCTGAGGCATGCTATCAAGAGCAAACAATGTTACTGTTCCATATTTTGCTGCTAATGAGTGTCTGCTCAGAAAGGACTGGCATCTAGGATTGGTATTTACCAAACTCAGCCTGAAGAAACTCTATTCCATGACCTTTAACCAGACCCAGGCCACCACAGCCATTCGCTGAGGTTTCCTGAACTGTGAATGGCCACAGAGTGAACTCTATGCAAATGACAAGACAGAAGTATTGTTTTCTAGAAGAAAATTGTCTGTTTTCTGTGTGAGTGAGCATGTTGTGCTTGCAGGTTATGGTACATATATTTACACATACACACATTCTCACACATATACATACATATAGATGTATATGCACAGATACACACAACTACATATATATGTATGTGTATGTATATATGTATAAACATGTAAAGATATCCACATTCACATTCACACACATATATGTATGCATGTACGCCCACACATATATGTACACCTACACATACATGTACATATATACAGACACGTATACATACATGAATATTTATTGAAGCCAGAGGTCAAAGGCTGATATCTTTGATTTCCTTTTACTTCTTTCTTTCTTTCTTTCTTTCTTTCTTTCTTTCTTTCTTTCTTTCTTTCTTTCTTTTCTTTCTTTCTTTCTTTCTTCCTTTCCTCTCTCTCTCTCTCTCTCTCTCTCTCTTTCTCTCTCCCCCTCCATACCTCCCTCTCTCTTCTCTTTGTTTCTTCCTTCCTTCCTTCCTTCCTTCCTTCCTTCCTTTCTTCCTTTCTTTTCTTTCTTTCTTTTCTTTTGAGGTAGGGTCCTTGACTGAATCTAAAACTCACCCAATTCTCCCACAGAGGCTGAGGAGAGAATTTAAGGGATCCTTCAGTCATTAAGTCTCTAGCACTAAGTTGTCAGCTTGTATCACTGCACACAGCATTTTATAAGACTG
Source organism: Micromys minutus (assembly GCF_963924665.1). Lineage (NCBI taxonomy): Eukaryota > Metazoa > Chordata > Mammalia > Rodentia > Muridae > Micromys > Micromys minutus. Next base: position 25,070,148 of record NC_137967.1, read on the forward strand.
CAAGAGACCTGAACTTAGGTCTTAATGTTTGAGCAGCAAGTGTTTTATCTACAGAGCCCTTTCACGTGACCTCAAGATTTGCATGAGACCCAAATGGCATCAGGGGCAAAGCCGGAGAGAAGAAATTACCTCTTTGCTTTCTGGAGCATTCAGATACAGAAACTAAACTAGACCCATTGAGAATCAAAGACTGAGACAGGTAAGAAAACCATAATGTAGAAAGAGCCAGAAACAGGGAACCCAGAGAGGAAAGTAGTGAGAATCTGTTGCACAGTAAGACAGGTTTTGGTGAGAGAAGAAGCCACACATTCATATTTTCACATGTGCACATACACACACTTGAACACACACACATACACTTGGACACACTCACTTGAACACATACACACACACTTAAACACATACACACACAAACTTGAACACACACACTTGAGCATACACATATTTGAACACACAAACACACACACACACACACACACACAGACACACATACACACACACACACACCTGTGCAGCTGAGGGCCCAGTATTGTGAGTGAAAAGATTTTATTTCTACCAATACTCAGGGTGGCTGCATGAGCATATGCCTGGTTTGTGTGTGTGTGTGTGTGTGTTGTGTGTGTGTGTGTGTGTGTGTGTGAGAGAGAGAGAGAGAGAGAGAGAGAGAGAGAGAGAGAGAGAGAGAGAGGTGATAGAGATAAACAGACAGACAGACAGAGAAACATATACACAGATATAGTATATAGATATAGACATACACGGATCCTCTAAGGGTTGGAGGCCTCACCAGGCAGAGGGACATTCCCAGATCTAAAGAGACTCTCCAGAACTCCAGGCGCTAGGATGCAGGTCAAGTCCCTCCCAGGCAGAAGCACAGAATTAGAAACCAGCTCACCTAGTGTTCTTAGGTCTTTGATGGCCAGGTGAGTCTGGGAAGACACCAGTTTTTCTCACCCATGTGTGTGAGGAGTTTGTCAGATAAGCTGTCAGGCCTCAGCCTCCTGGCCTTCATTTTGGATTTTTAATGTTTACTATTAGTGTGCATGGTGTTAGGCTGAGACAGAGTTTCCCCGAAGACCACCAGAGACCACCAGGAGTCCACAAGTATGCAAAGACAGTCTTTATTGAAGCTCCAGCTCAGACCCTCCAACCTCTCCAGCACTGGAAGGTGTGGAAGGTCAGGAGCTGGAACAAGCCTGGCGTAATTATCATCATAGTAGGTTACAGGACTTTACAACTTGAAAGTTACATGATTGGTTGACATTTGACTGGCTGCCTGCTATTGGCTTCTGATGATTTCAGTTTGGTATGAATAATGATTGCTAGTTTAATCCACATACTTTAAACATTTGGTGGCTATTTGGTCATGGGAATTATGACTGTCATTAGGGAGACATGGCTCTTGGAATGAGTTAGGGTTTTTTTCAATAGCTGAGTTTATTCAGAGAACAAGTTAATCCTAAAATGGAGTCTGAAAGCAAAATGTAGTTTGCAAGGTGAGTTTTTTATTATATAGAAACAAAATCAAGGATACCTAAAGCAATCCTGAATAATAAAGAACTCCTAAAAATATCTCACTCTCTCTAGTTTTAATTTGTACTATAGAGCTGTAGTAATTTTAAAGAAAGCATGGTACTGACAAAAAATTGGCATATTAATCACGAGAATCAAAATGAAAACCCTGTCATAAATGTACACATCTATGGACTCCCAGATTTTCATTAAAAATAAAACAAAACAGAAATTCACAATGGAAAAAAGGCCGCATCTTCAATAAATTGTACTAGTCATACTTAATGGTTACATGTAGAAGAAAAAAAATTAGATGCATATTTATCACCATGCACAAACTGCAACCCCAAATGGATGCAGGACCTTGATATAAAACCAGATATACTGAATACAGTAGAAGAGAAAGAGGAAGATAGCCTTGAAGGCTTACAGGGATTTTCTTAAAAAAAAAAAAAAAAAAAAAAAAACACACAGTGGCACAGGCACTAAGTTGATAAACAGGACCTCAAACTGAAAAGCTTCTGTACAACAAAAGCTGCTGTCATGGATAAAGCAGCAGCCCACAGACAGAAAAAGATTTGTACGTACTACACATCCATTATTGAACCAATATCCCAAATATATAAAGAATTAAAATATCAAAAAAACAAACAACACAGTTTTTTAAAAAAAAGGGGAGGGGGTATAGACCTAAACACTTTCATCAAAAAGGAATCTCAAATGGCTTAAAAACACTTAAAGTAATGTTCAACATCCTTAGCCATCGGGGAAAGGCAAATCAAAACTACTTTAATATTTCATCTTACACTTGTCAGAATGGCTAGGATTGATAAAATTAGTGACAGATCTTTCTGCCAAGGACGTGGGGAAAGGGAAACATTCACCTGTGCTGGACAGAATGCAAGCTTGTTTAGTCACCCTGGCAATCAGTGTGGCAGTTCCTTAGTAAGATGGAATAGATCTTTCTCAAGATCCAGCAACAGAACCCTTAGGCATATGTGCAAAGGATGCTTCATTCTACCACAGAGACACTTGCTAAACAATGTTCATTGGTGCTCTATTCATAACCTCCAGCAATTGGGAAAAAACTAGACATTTTTTTGACAAAAGAACGGATAAAGAAAACATGGTAAATTTACACAATAAAGTGTTACTTAGCCATTAAAAAAGTGACATCCTGAAAGATGTCCTTGGTCAATGTTGGCATGGACCTTGTGGGTGAGGCCAACCAAAGCTTGGTTTTATTTGAGGCACATACCTCAAGAAGGAGCCTTGAGTGCTTAAATAGCCAGATACTGGAGATTGAATTGCCAAAAATTCTATGATAGACCCAAACACAACAGGCACCAAAACATGGATGAAATGATTTCTAATTCTGTTCTCCTATGATCTTAGATCAGTGTTGTTGACTCATCATCAGAGAGGCTTCTTCAGGCAGCATGTAGATAAAAAAATTAATAAAAGTGTTATCATGAAACTCAGCAGTGAATGGATAGAAAACAAAATTATATGTGGATAACAGTTGCTAAGTCAATAGTTAGATAGTTATTGTTGAAGGAAGACTGGAATGGGAAGATCAGGTTGGGTCCAGGAGGGGAGAGAGCACTTACATTAGGGAGTTTTGAGGGGTAGCCCGGGAACCTGTATAATAGAAGAACTCAAAATATATACATATGTAAATATGATATAAATAAAATTGCCAAATAATGAAAGAGATTAAGACCCAATGGACATCTCTTGTCACCACATGTAGTTACCAGTTCAGGGATTTCGTTACTTTGAACAACTGACTTGTTCAAAGCAGTCCTGTGGGAGTCCCCTAAACCTATGCTGTTGTCAGGATTATAGCTCACTGATGGTAGAGACCATAAAAAAAAAAAAGAACTACACAACTCAGTTCAGTGGACATAAAATAGCCAAACTGGTGCCTATATAGCGCCCCTGAGCCTATATTCTATTGTTTGTCACCCGAGGTTTGATCTCAGCCATTGTGACTGAACTGAGGTGGAATCTCAGGGTTGTTTTCATTTGTATTTCCCTGATGACTAAGGATGACCAGAATGTGGATGCTTCAGTACATCTTAGAAGAGGGAACAAAATACTCATGGGACGAAATACAGGGAAAAAAAGTGGAGCAGAGATCATCCAGAGACTGCCCCACCTGCAGATCCATCTCATATGAAGCCACTAAATCCAGTCCCTTTTCTGATGCCAAGAAGTGCTTGCTGACAGGAGCCTGATATGAATATCTCCTGAGAGGCTTTGCCAGAGCCTTACTGATAGAGATGAGGATGCTTGCAGGTAACCATCTGACTGAGCACCGGGACCCCAGTGGAGGAGCTAGAGAAAGGATGGAAGGAGCTGAAGGGGTTTGCAACCCCATAGGAAAAACAACAATGCCAACCAACCAGGCCGCCCAGATTTCCCAGGGACTAAACCACCAACCAGTGAGTTCATGTGGAGGGACCCATGGCTCCAGCTGCTTATGTTGCAGAGGATGGCATTGTCTGGTGTCAGTAGGAAGAGAAGCCCTTAGTTCCCCCAGTGTAGGGGGAAAGCCAGTGGGAGGCAGGAGAGAGTGAGTGGGAGGGGGATCATCCTCATAGAGCTGCTTGGGGGGAACGTGAGAAGGGGAACTTGGAAAGGAGATAGCATTTGAAATGTAAGCACATAAAATATTCAATAAGAGTGAAGAAAAGACAGAAAGGATAAACAATATCCAACAGCAACAACAAAAAGGCAGCATGTGGCATGGAGAAGGTTGGCGGGAAGAACCTGTGGCAGGGAGGAGAGGAGGGTGGTGTGATGAAAACAGAAAAACAAAGTGTTATGGCAGATGTGTGCAAATTGTCATTGCAAATCCTATTATTCAAATGCTAACTACATTTTTACTTTGAAGGGCTGGAGTGAAGGCTTGGAAGACTCTTGCAGAGTAGTAGTAAAATTTAGCTCTCAAAATCTATCTCAGACCTCTCACAACCATCTGTAACAGAGGCTTCAGAGGATTAAATGCTGTCTCCTAGCCTCTGCAGACATCTCCACGAGAGTTTTTAAACACCCACCACACATACACATACATACATACATACATACATACATATATATACCTACATACATGCATACACATACATACACACATGCACATACATAATACATACATGCACATGCATACAGATATACACATACATATATATACACATACATACACATGCATATATGCACATACATACATACACATACACACATACACATACATACATACATACATATATATACCTACACACATACATACACATACATACACACATACACATGCATAATACATACATGCACATGCATACAGATATACACATACATATATATACACATACATACACATGCATATATGCACATACATACATACACATACACATATACACATACATAATACACATACATACATGCACATACATACATATATGCATACATACACACATATACATACACACATGCACATACATACACAAAATACACACATATGTACATACATACACATGCATAAATACATGCACATACATACAAACATACACATACGTATAAGCACATACATACATATATACATACATACACACACACAAACACACACATATATATATATACATACATACATACACACATACACATACATAATACACATACATACACACATACACATACATAATACACACACATACATGCACATACATATATATATATACATACATACACACATGCAGATACATATACACACACACATATATATATATACATACATACATACACTCAAAATTTTAAAACTTTGGGGACTTCAGTGAGGTAGAAAGATACATGTGTGTCTGTCCTCAAGAGTATTCTACAATGAGCTGTGAGTTGGAAATTGAAGAATGTGGATCCCAGCCATATCTAAATGATACTCCACCAATCAGGATGCTCTTGGGGCTGACCTCTGTGACTGACCTGGATTCCTTGGAGACCACAGTGAACTCAACTTTGATGAATGTGCCAGCCAGCCACATCTCCATGGAGAACTATGTGTGGATGGAGGAAACAGATACTGTTGTGACTGCAGGGCTAGTGGATACACAGGAACACACTGTGATGAGGCTTTGACACCTCATCATTGGTCAAAGCTGTGTCACAATGATACAACAGGGGAAGACACTGTTGAAAGCTAAATGTGTTGCTTCTGGCCTGGATACACAGTCTGCCCTGGATATATAGGGTGCAGAAGCAACCCCTGCCAACAGAGTGTGTGTGTGTGTGTGTGTGTGTGTGTGTGTGTGTGTGTGCACTTGCACATGTGCAGGCGTGCTTGAGTGCTGGGCTGTCTTTAGAGGATCTATAGAATACATTGCAAGCCTTCCTTCATACCTTGTAGCCTCAGGCTTTGCTTGTATCTTGCAGCCTGGAGTCACAGACAGGAGTCTAGCATAACTGTCCTGTGCAGAAGCTCCACCTTACAGCTGACAAAAATGTTGCAGAGACCCAAAGTCAAACATTACAGTGAGCTCAGGATGTCTTATGAAAGAGTTAGGGGAGGTTTGAAAAACCCTGAGTGGAGGGGATGCAAAGTCCACAGAAGAGTCAACTATCCTGTACCCTTAGGGGTTCCCAGAGACTGAACCACCAACCAGAGAGCACACAAGGGCTGGACCAACCCTCCTGCCTCTGCACATATACAGCAGATGTGCAGCCTGGTCTTCATGCAGGTCAACCAACAACTGGAGTGAAATTTACCTTGACTCTGATGCCTGCCTGTGGCTCCTGTTTCTCTAACTGACCGACCTTATCTGGCCTCAGTGTGAGAGGATGTGCCTAGTGCTACAGTGAGCTCAGGGGCCAGAGTGGACTTATATCTAGGAAGTTCCCTTTCTCAGAGGTGAAGGGAATGCTGTGGGAGGACTTGGAGAAGAGAGGGACACTGTGGGTGGGGGCTGTGATTGAGATGTAAAGTGAATAAGTTAATTAATGTAAAAAATAAAAACATCTGGGAGATATAGCTCAGTAATGAAGAACACTTGCTGTTGAAGCATCGAACCAGGATTGAATTCCTAGCTCCCACATGGCAGCTCACAACCATATTTTCCCCCAATCCCATGGGATCAATCAACATTTTCTGATCTCTGCAGTCCCTGCATGCATGTAGTACAGACCGGCAAAACACCCACTCACATAAAAACTTAAAACTCAAAATTTGTAAGAGACAATAAAAAGTTAGGGGAGAAGCAATAAAGGAGAGGGTTGGGCAGTATGGGAGAGAATATGTTTAATGTATTATATGCCTACATGTAATAGAGTAAGTAAAATAAAAAGTGAGACACTGGGGTACAGCGCAGTAGAGTGCTTGCCCAGTATACAAGAGGTCCTGAGTTCAAGTCCCAAGTATTGCATAAACCAGGTTCAGAGGTGAAAGTCATCTGCAGTCCCAGGGATGTTGTAGTTCACCTGCAATCCCAGCACTTAATGGCAGGCAGGGGAATTGATCAAAGTCATGTTCAGCTTTGCAGAGAGCTCAACATCAGCCTGAGCCCCATGAGAGACTTTCTTGAAACAAGGAAATGACATAGAAAATGAGCAAACATAAACCCAAATTATTTTAAAAGGTCAGAGTTATAAACCTAGCTAAACTGAAAAGAAGGGAAAATATCGAAATGGAAAGAAAAGAAATAAAGACAGACATTCCATGGACTCTGGGGCAGAAGCAAAGAGCATGGTTAGAAATTCTATATACATCAAAGAACTAGGGAGCTGGAGAGATGGGTCAGGAATGAAGAGCACTGGAGCTCTTCCAGAAGATCTCGGTTCAGTTCCCAGGACCCACAGGGCAGCTCACAAAGGTCTGTAGCTCCAGTTCTGAGGGAACCAATGCTCTCACAGACATTTATATATGATTAACACCAGTGCACATAAAAAGAACAAATACATCATTTTAAACATGAAAGAATTACGAAGTTAAGGAGTAGAGTTAAATATTCACTGAAGACATAGTGTCACTCTCTACAGCCATAATTTCTTTTGCCAATGTCGTTGGGGAATTTTACACTTTTACTTTCAATGTTTTACCCACTAAAACTAAAAGAAAACAACAAAATTACTTTATTCCTCAAAGTCAGTATCATCTATTTTAGGAACGCTGATCTTTTGTAAATGTCATGTCATTTTCCATATGATGTTCAGTATTTTCCTTTGCGTTTAAACTGTGTTAGCTTGTACAAGTGTTATTTTCATTTTTTTCCTACTCAGGGCTCCTAGTTTGATAATCGTTTGGATAGAATTTTCATATCAGAAAATTTCAGACTAATAGGTTTTCCTCTGTATTCCTTTTAAAATATTTAATTGTGTTTGCATGTGTGTGAGCGAGTGTGTTTCCATGATTTCAGGTGTGTATGTGTTTGTGTGTATGTCAGGTGTTCTACGTTCACAATGTTTTAATAGATCCCATTCACAGCCATCTCTAGATGCAAATGGTTTTCAGGACACAGGCTGAACAAACCTCCAAGGCCACAGTAACTCTTCAAAAACTATATAAGAAAACACTGTCACACCTGTGCATTTCTGAGCAAGACTGGGCAGTTCTGCTCTTTGCATTTCTCACAGCATTTCCTGATTGAAAACTGGTCCACACCTGCTGATAGTGTCAGAACCCTTGGGGCATCAGGCAAGAAACTCACAGCAAGAGATGTGGAGGGCACAGAAGACAAGGAACTTCTCCACACAAATCTCAATTTCATAAGCTAAAGATGTCATAAACTACTTTGGGAAATAAGCTATGTTATCACATGCCAAGGTTCCATGTAAATCTGAGAGATGTCACAAATGCTGGCGGAGGACCAGCGAGATGGCATATGGAAGGGTAAGGACCACTGGTCTAGACCTTTAACACAGGATTCAGCATTACAGAATCACCTGGGCATCTGTAACCATCACTGTGGGCCTGTTTTCACCTGCAGCTATCTGCTGAAATCAGCCAAGTGTTCTGTGTACCTTTGGTGACTGTGATGCACCAGAAATAAAAATGACAGTCCTGTCTCTGTAATTAAAGAAGGAAAACACAAAAGATGTAAATCTCGCTATAATACCAGGTCTTCATAAACTAGAAAAAAAAAAAACCCAAAATAGGTCTAAAACCAAAGAACAATAATTTCATGATGAAAGACTCTTTAATATATTACCTTTGTTTTTTTAAGGGTTCATGTGTTTGTGTGTGTGCATGTGTGTTTCCCCCATGTGTTTGTGTGTGTGTGTATGTGTGTGTGTGTGTTTGTGTGTGTGTGTGTGTGCATGTGTTTCCTCCATGTTTGTGTGTGTGTGTATGTGTGTGTGTGTGAGTGTGTGCGCAGAGGTGAAAGGTAACCTCAGGGGAGTCAGTTCTCTCTTACATAAAATGTGTCCCAAGATAAAACTCAGGTTCCCAGGTTTCAAACAGCTTTGGGGTATGGGGGGATTGGTAGAACAGTGACAACATGGGACCACACAGGACAGGGGACAGTGCAGCTCAAGTTGGGTGGCAGAGCACTTGTCTGATATGCTAAAAACCATGCTTCTGTTCCACAGCTAGCCATGATTACCAAAAAATAAAAAGATATGACAGGTTTGATGAATATAAAGTCAATAGAAAATCCTGACCATCTTCCTATCATATGTGCAAATATTATATATATAAAATGTACATACATACATTAATCACTTCTGTTCAAAGTTGCCCATTGTGTGCAGTGGATGTGGGAAACTAAAACAAGATGATCCCTGTACATTTTTTCATATAGTCACCTGCAGATGGTTATACATAAGGCACAACAAATTACTAATAACATGAACTTATAAGAAAATAAAATAACATGAATAATACTCACTAAAAGTCACTTAGTACTGTATTCTTTATTTCTGGGATCAACCACTTATCTTTCAAGATATTTACTGCATTTATTTATCCCTCTATAAATTGTGCATATGCGAGTAAATAGAGGGAATCTTGCAGAAGTAAATTTCTCCTTGCAGGTCTTACAGGCTTGATGTAAGTCAAGTACAACCAGCTGAGCCTTCTTACTGCTGGACCCTCCCCCACCCTATATTTTCAAACTGCAGTTAAGAATGGTCAGCCTAAGCCAGGAAAAGGAAGAGCCTTGATAATCATTATTAGAACTTGAAATTCAGCTAAAAATGTTGCGCACAACTATAGTACTGGCACTCAGACTGAGACAGGAAGAGCTGGAGTTGTTTCAGCCTGGCCCACACAGTGTGTATGTGGGGGGGGCAGAGACAGAAAGACTGCCTACCCTTATTTATAAGATCCTTTGAAATGCTAGATAGTGATGACGCATATACAATAATAACACACAAAGAAGGTGAAAGGATCTGAACAGCCTGGGGATCCCTTCTCTGGAATCCATCAGGAAGCCTATAACCAGATTCCATGCAATATCAGCAATCTGTAGAGTACCTGAACCTCAGGACTGAGAGTCACACATCCTACCCTCAACATCAATCACATCCTTTCTTTACCAACTTCCTCTCCTCTCCACCAATGAGAGGAGGGCTGCACTGGCCAATCACATGGCACCATGAACAGTTTATACCCAGGTCCTGCTGCCACATATTAAGGGCTGACCTGGAAGTCCTAGGGCATTGAGTCAGAAAATCCTGTCTTCAGCTTTTTTTTTTTTCTTTTGTATGTATTTATTTTCTTTGTTATTTGAGAAGGGGATGTGTACCCTTTATCTTCCCTCCCTGTTGAGGGCCGAAGGCTGCGCCTTACAAGATGGTGCTGGTTTCAGGTGCCATGAAACAGATAAGTGTGGTAAATAACCACTGGGCACATGTGCAAAGAGTGGTGCGAGCCAAGTCACCGCCCATCCCGGGGCGTCACGATCAGACCACTGGCGGGCAGCCAATCACACAGCGACACACCACCCTTGGGGGGTATAAATTAGGGTGCCTTTTCCTGCCCGGTGTCTTCCTCTTCAACATACAATAAAGGTTGTTCGAAGAAGAATCCTGTTGTTGCATGCCTTTTCCTGCCAGCGGGAAGTGGGGCGCGTGACAAGTGGTGCCAAAAGCCAGGAGCAAACACCTCCCTGTTCCCTCCCTCGTGTCTAGACCCACCAGAACCAGTTTGCATCCCGGCCATGGCCATGGTTATTCTTTAGAAAGGCAGCCACGAAAACTTGCTTTCCTTTAACTATTTAACTTTTTGTTTTAAAAGGGAAAATATTATTACTTGTTTGAATCCTCCAACGTTTGCTCCATCCGGATCCTCAGGCAATTCCTCTGACATTTTCTGCCTTTTCCTGACTTCACTGTAAGTAGACAGAACACAAGAGATTGTTAGCTGGGCTGGAGACCTAGGCCTCCTAGATACAAAGAGAAATTTAACAATGCATGTATCACCATGAGGGTTGGATACTTGAGAATGAAGAGGGAGTAGAGATATGCTTGTATATTTACAATTATAGTCATGGGTGTGAGGCCAAGAACCAGGAGAACCCACAGAGAAGCGGGCAGGTATAGACACACCAAGAATTTGGTCTAATCCCTTCACCTGAGTTCACCCTTTAAAGACTCACAGTAATTCCCCCCCCCCCCTACACGAGATATTAAGTAAATACATGTGCAAGTTTGCTTGCATAGCAATAAAATCTGATCTTTACTGTTGGAGAGTTGAGTTGTGGGTCCTGAGATAAATAAATATATCAAAGACCTGACCCCTTAATACCCCAAAAGAAGGTAAAAAGTGGTTGTAGATGTAATCAGTCTTTCTAAGGGTAACTATGTGGAGACCGAACACCAGGAAAATGTAATGTGATAATCAAGGCAGATACTGGAGTTAAGTAGCTGCAAGGAAAAGACAGCAAAGATTTTCAGTAAAGCAGAGGCTCAGAAGGGGCAGCCCAGGGCTTACCTGATGGAGGGAGTATGAAGCTGCTGACCCTTGCCTGGAAGAGTGGGGACAAAACAACTTTAGCGATTTTGATGTTATTGGATTTGGTTGGCTTTGGAGTCAGACTCTCAAGGATCATGGGCAAGCTGAGAAATTACTGAGTAGGAAAAGATGATGGTAAACATCTAATCCACCTGCTTTCACCTCCCAAGTTCTGCTACTGCAGCCACCACACCTGTCTGCTGTGTGGCTAGAGATGGAACTCAGGGTTCTGTCCATTCTAAGCAAGTGTGCTACTGTCAACCACATCCTTAACTGAAAGTTTTGTCATTTTAAACCACTTACTTTATAACAGTTTGTAACAGAGGCTCTCAAATTTACCTGGAATCTTTACCACATATAATTAAGAGATTGTGTTCTGAAAATAAAAATACTATTTTTCAGAACCATGATATAGCTAAGTCAGAAAATTTAGAGCATCAAAATTCATGTATATCCTGGTGGAATGGCTCATGCCCTAGATCCCAGCACCGAACTGAGAAAAAAGGATAAAATAGTAATGAGCAAATGAGAGAATCAGTAGATTCTGTGGTAAGCCCCATAAGGTGTAATTACAAACAAATATACACAGATGGAAACAATTACGAAGGATCCCAGCACTCAGGAGACAGGAGTGGGCTCCAGGACAGCCAGGGCAAGACAAACACAGCCTGTCTCAAACAAGACTCAATGATACAAAGAAAAAGAAGCCTAGGGGTTGTGCAACATGCATTTAAATCTTCGAATGGGAAGTAGGGGATGAGAGACTCTGAGTCTGAAGTCAGCCTGGTCCACAGAGCATGGTATGAACAGCCAAGGATATAGAGAAAATCCCTTTCTAAAAATAAAAATCCATTCAATGTATATAGAGTATTGTTTTTTTGTTTTTTTAGTTGAAGAATTTTATTTTAAAAAACAAAGTTAAATGTACAAATTTTAAGCATTTGTGCATAAAAGTATACGAATACATTTTAGTCATTGCTTGGCTTTTTTTTGGCATTGTGAATAATTTTTTTAAAACAACTTTATTTTACAAAACAAAGATAAATGTACAGATTTTAAACATTTTTTGCTTAAAATTATACATTTTTGTCAGTACATTTTTCAGATTTTAACATAATTTTTACATAAAACTATATGAATATATTTTTTAGTCAGTACTTGATTTTTTTCAAGGTTTGATAGTATGCCTTGAAAACTTAATAGTTACAATGAGCTAAAGTACATGTAAAACAAAATGTAACATAGAAATAGTTAAAGTTTTCTAGTTTTGTAAATATTTTTTTTGTTTTGTTTTGTTTTCTTTATTTCTTGGACTTCCTACAGTCTGTGAGTTGTTTCTGGGGGAGTGCAAGCCTCTGGGGTTAGCATCCCACTATCAGTGACTGCATATTATGTCTGTTCTTTTCTGACTGGGTTATCTCACTCAGGATGATATTCTCTAGATGCAGCCATTTTCTTAAGAGTGTGGTTAAGCTTTTGTTTCTGGTGGCTGAGTAGTATTCCATTGTGTATATATACCACAATTTTTGTATCCATTCATCTTCTGAAGGACATCTGGGTTCCTTCCAGCTTCTGGCTATTATAAATAGAGCCCCTATGAACATTGTGGTGCATATATCTTTGTTGTGTATTAAAGTGTCTCTGGGGTATATGCCCAGAAGTGGAATAGCTGGGTCTTCAGGTAGTACTATATCCAATTTTCTTAGGTATCGCCAGACAGATTTCCAGAGTGGTTGTATTAGCTTGCAACCCCACCAACAGTGGAGAAGTGTTCCTGTTTCTCTGCAGCCTCGCCAGTATCTGCTGTCATCTGAGTTTTGGATCTTGGCCAATCTGACTGGTGTTAGGTGGAATCTCAGGGTTGTTTTGATTTGCATTTCCCTGATGGCTAAGGATGTCCAGCACTTCCTCAGATGTTTCTCGGCCATTCGGTGTTCCTCAACTGAAAACGTTTTGTTTAGCTCTGTACCCCATTTTTTAATAGGGTTATTTGATTCTCTGGTGTCTAGCTTTTTGAGTTCCTTGTATACCTTGGATTTTAGGCCTCTATCTGATGTGGTGTTGGTAAAGATCTTTTCCCATTCTGTTGGTTGCCATTTTGTTTTCTTGACGATGTCCTTAGCCTTACAGAAACTTTGCAATCTCATTAAATCCCATTTGTTAATCTTTGACCTTAGAGCTTGAGCCATTGGTGTTTTGTTCAGGAAATTTTCTCCTGTGCCTATGTGTTCTAAGGTTTTCCCTAGTTTCTCATCTAATAATTTCAGTGTATCTGGTTTAATGTGGAGATCTTTGATCCACTTAGACTTGAGCTTTGTACAAGGAGATAAGAAAGGGTCTATTTTCATTCTTTTGCATGCTGAGTGTCAGTTGGACCAGCACCATTTGTTGAATAGGCTGTCCTTTTTCCATTGAATGTTTACTGCTCCTTTGTCAAAAATCAGGTGACAATATACATGAGGGCTCATTTCTGGATCTTCTATTTCATTCCATTGATCCACATGCCTATTTCTGTACCAGTACCATGCAGTTTTCAGCACAATTGCCTTGTAATATAGCTTGAGTTCAGGGATAGTGATTCCCGAAGATGTTTTTTGTTGTTGAGGATGGATTTCGCTATTCTAGGTCTTTTGTTATTCCATATGAAATTGCAATTCCATGAAGAACTGGGTTGGAATTTTGATGGGGATTGCATTGAATCTGTAGATTGCTTTTGGTAGGATGGCCATTTTTAAGATGTTGATTTTTTCCAATCCATGAGCATGGGAGATCTTTCCATTTGCTGATTTCCTCCTCAATTTCTTTCTTTAGAGGTTTGAAGTTCTTGTCATACAGGTCCTTCACTTGCTTAGAGTCACACCAAGGTATTTCATAGTTTTTGTGACGATTGTGAAGGGTACCTTTTCCCTAATTTCTTTCTCCACATGTTTGTCCTTTGAGTATAGGAAGGCTACTGATTTGTTTGAGTTAATTTTGTATCCAGCCACTTTGCTGAACTTGTTTATCAGCTGTAGGAGTTCTCTGGTGGAATTTTTGGGGTCACTCAAGTACATTATCATGTCATCGGCAAAGAGTGTTGTTTTTATCTCTTTTTTTCCCGATTTGTATCCCCTAGATCTCCTTTTGCTGTCTAATTTTTCCAGCCAGGACTTCCAGTACTATGTTGAATAGGTAGGGGGAGAGTGGGCAGCCTTGTCGAGTCCCTGATTTTATTGGGATTGCTTCAAGTTTCTCGCCATTGAGTTTGATGTTGGCTGTTGGTTTGCTGTATATTGCTTTTATTATGCTGAAGTATGGACCTTGGATTCCTGTTCTTTCCAGGACTTTTAACATGAATGGGTGTTGGATTTAGTCGAATGCTTTCTCAGCGTCTAGTGAGATGACCATGTGATTTTGATCTTTGATTTTGTTTATATGGTGGATTACGTTGTTGGATTTTTTATGTTAAACCATCCCTGCATCCCAGGGATGAAGCCTACTTAGTTATGATCAATGATCATTTTGATGTGTTCTTGGATTCGGTTTGCAAGGATTTTGTTGAATATTTTTGCATCAATGTTCATAAGTGAGATTGGTCTGAATTTCTCTTTCCTTGTAGGGTCTTTGTGTGGTTTAGGTACAAGGGTTATTGTAGCCTCAAAAAATGAGTTGGGTAATATTCCATCTGATTCTATCTTTTGGAATAGTTTGGAGAGTATTGGTGTTATATCCCCAATAAATGTCTGATAAAATTCTGCACTGAACCCGTCTGGACCTAGGGTTTTTTTTGGTTGGGAGACATTTGATGACTTCTTCTATTTCTTTAGGTGTTATAGCGTTATTTAGATGGTTTACTTGGTCCTGGTTTAACTTTGTGATCTTGTATGTGTCTAGGAATTCGTCCATTTCCTCCAGATTTTCCAATTTTGTGGATTATACGTTTTTGTAGTAGGATCTTATGATTTCTTGAATTTGCTCTGCTTAAGTTGTTATGTCGCCACTTTCCTTTCTGATTTTGTTAATTTGGATACTCTCTCTTTGCTCTCTAGTAAGTCTGGCTAGGAGTTTATCAATCTTGTTGATTTTTCTCAAAGAACCAACTCTTTGTTTTGTTGATTTTTTTCAATGGTCCTTTTTGTTTCTATTTGGTCTATTTCTGCCCTAATTTTGATTATTTCCTGCCTTCTACTCTTTTTGGGTATATCTGCTTCCTTTTGTTCTAGGGCTTATAGCGGTGCTGTCAGGTTGCTGATGTGAGCTCTCTCCAGTTTCTTTTTGGAAGCACTTAGGGCTATGAGTTTTCCTCTCAATACTGCTTTCATTCTATCCCATAGGTTTGGGTATGTTGTGTTTTCATTTTCGTTGAATTCTAGAAAATCCTTAATTTCTTTCTTTATTTCTTCTTTGACCCTGCTATCCTTTAACACAGAGCATTGTTTAGTTTCCATGTGTATATGGGCTTTTTTTTTTGTCTTTGTTGTTGTTAAAGACCAGCTGTAGACCATGGTGATCTGAGAAGATGCATGGCAGTATTTCAATCTTCTTATATTGATGGAGGCTCGTTCTGTGTCCAATTATGTGGTCAATTTTCGAGAAGGTGCCATGGGGTGGTGAGTAGGTGTATTCTTTTACTTTAGGATAATATGTTCTGTATATATCTATTAATTCTAGTTGGTTCAAAATCTCTGCTAGTTTTGCAGTGTCCTTGTTCAGTTTCTGTTTCCATGATCTGTCCATTGGTGAGAGTGGGTTATTAAAGTCTCCCACTATTATTGTGTGGGGTGAAATGTATTTTTTGAGCTTTAGTAAGGTTTCTTTTATGAATGTGGGTGCTTTTTTATTTGGAGCATATATGTTAAGGATTGAGAGTTCCTCCTGACAGTTTTCTCTGGTAATGAGTAAAAAGTGTCCTTCCTTATCTTTTTTGATAACTTTTGGTTGGAAATTTACTTTATTCGATATTAGAATAGCCACTCCAGCTTGCTTCTTGGAGCTGTTTGCTTGGACTTTTTTTCCACCCTTTTACTCTGAGATAGTGTCTGTCTTTGTTTCTGAGATTAGTTTCTTGTATGCAACAAGTGGCAGGGTTTTGTTTATGTATCCAGTCTGATAGCCTATGTCTTTTTATTGTGCAATAACGTCCAATTATGTTAACAGATATCAAGGAACAGTGGTACTTTGAAAAACTAAAGAAGAAGGAATTCATGAAGTTTAAGGAGTTCCTCAAAGAGGAGACTTTGCAACTGGGGCTGACACAGGTTTCTTGGACAGAATTAAAGAAGGCATCTCGGGAAGACCTTGCCAACTTACTGTTGAAACATTGTGAAGAATGGCAAGCCTGGGATGTGACCTTCAACATTTTCCAGAAGCTCAATAGAAAGGATCTCATAGAGAGGGCAAGAAGAGAGATTTGTGGTAAGTTGATAAAAGCTTTTTTACAGTGAATGTCATAGTTTTGATAATTGTTCTTCATGCTTACCATAGTGTCAGCAGGCATCATTTTCTTCTTGACAGAGACGTGAGGTCTATTCTGTGTGGTCAAATGTATGAGTTTTCCATGTTCTAACCTAGTTGGTTAAACTTCTCCCAAGGATGTTACTAATATTTCCTCTAATCTAAACTCGAGTCTTAACTCTACAGTGAAATGGTAGCACTACGGGTTTAGGTAAGCAGCAACAGAAAACACCTGCAATAGGTCATATTTGTGACCTCTAGAAAAGTAGCTGAGTCTGCAAGATATGTTTCGTATAAATGTGTTGATCTGACTTTCTATCTCAGCAACCACATAAAAGTCAGGCATGGTCACTCATTGGTCAGTCTACTTGGCACTGTCTAACCCAGCTAAAAAAAGTGGCTCAAGTGAGATGGAGGGCCTGGAGAGATGACTCAGTGGTTCAGAACACAAACTCTTAAGGGGACCTCAGCTCCATTTCCAGAAACTACAAGGTGCTTTAAATTTTCTGTAACTCCAAATTTCAGGGTTCTGATGCCATTTTCTCTCCTCTAATGGCACTGCATACCTTTGGTACACATACATGCATACAGACAAAAACACTTATTCATCCAAATTAAAAACAAATGAAATTTTTAAAGCAGAGATCAGTTGAGGAACACAGAAAATGTCAATCCCTTGCCTCCTATATTTATTGCATCCCCCTTCCATATACATATCCTATATGCATTTGAAATATATAGAAAGGCCATGTTTCATAAACACTGTAACCTTAAGAGTCATATTTGTTTTTATGCTAGTATAAGATATCAAAGATATTTTAAGGTTTAATTCCTTTCTTTGTCTTTGATGTTCCAGTGTCTTTCAATGATAAGCCTAGATGTATGTTTTGTTTTCCAAGCTCATTCTGCCTGAGGTTCATTGATAGTTTTAGATCTTTGGCTATAAAATATTCTTTATTCCAGCCTTTATTTGTTTAAAAGTCGTCTCTGTGCTGCTCTTCCTCCCCCTATTTTAAAAGTCACTTTAAATCCAAATATCATCACCCCTTTCTTCCCAATACCTCTTCGCATAAATCCACCCTCATTCTCCTCTCTCCCCTTTTTCTCAGAAGAGAGAGACCCCTGTGCATGACTACCCTCCATGTTGATACATCAAGTCACTGAGGCCAGACGAGGCAGACTCATTGGCAGACCTACAGGGAGGCCACAGATTCAGAGAGAGCCTTCATTCCAGTTGCTGGGGAATCTACATGAAGGCCAAGCTGCATATCTGCTACATATGCGCTGGGGGGAATGGAGCTATGTGTAGGACATGCTCTCTATTAGTTAGGTGGTTCAGTCTTTGGAACCCCCATGAGTCCAGATTAGTTGACACTTTTGGTTTCCCTGTGGAGTCCCTGCTGTCTTCAGGTACCAGAATCCTTCTCCCAACTCTTCCACAAGACCCTCCAAACTCCATTTAATGTTTGGTTGGGAGTATCTGGTTGGGAGTCCATTGGTTTCTGGGTGGAACCTCTCAGAGGACAGTCATGCTCAGCTCCCGGCTGAAAACATAACAGAATATCATTAATAGTGTCTCAGTTGATTCTTGCCCTTAGGATGAGTCTCAATCTGGGGCAGTCATTTTTTGGCCAGCCCCTCAGTCTGTGCTCTATCATTTTTCCAGAATATCTTCTAGGTAGTCAGGGCACACACTGGGTTGACAGTTTGTGGGTGGGTTGTTGTCTATATCCCTCCACTGGGAGTCCTTCCTAGCTACAGGAAGTAGACTCTTCAGGATCCATAGTCCCAAGTATAAGGAATCTCAGCTAGACTCACTCCCATGGACTCCCTGGGGTTTTTGCCCACCTGAGGGAGGTCTGTGGCATGTTTTAGAGATGCTCTCCACTGATTTTTGTTTTTTCTCCTCCACTCCTCTCATCTGATACCCCAATCCCATTCCCTCTCACCCGGTTTCCATGCTCCTCCATTTCTGAAATCTATTTTTATTTCTAAGAAATATTCAACCATCCTCCTTTGGGCCGTCCTTGTTGTAAGGCTTCTTTAGGTCTGTGGGTTGTACTTTGATAATCCTTTATGGTTAACATCCACTTATAAGTGAGTACATAGCATGCATGTTCTTTTTATTAAAAATGTTTAAAAATTGCCCCTGTGCTGTTCTTTTCTGCCTGCTTGAAATCAAGTTGCACATAAAAATCTTAATTTATGATTAAATCCATATGGTCAGTTAGAAACTATATCATGTGTATGTGAGAGTGACCACATGTTTGTATGTGCACTGTTTATGAACAGTGCCCTTGGAGGTCAGAAGTGCACATGAGATCTGGTTCTTCAGCACCTGGATGGTACCATGTGTATGTTTGTAACTAAGCCTAGGTCTTCTGGTTGATTTTATCCACTGAGCAGTTTCTTGAGCTCCACCTGTTAAATCTTCACACAATGTCTTATATCTTTTTATTTTTCCTCTGTGCTCTATGCTGGCTTTTGCTTCTAGCTATTCTCTGGCCCTTTGTTCCCTGTTTAGCTGTTTCTCACCAATTACAAAATCTACTTGTTGGTTTCTTTTGACTTTTGGTACATGTATTTGTGTGTGCACATAGGCACTTGCAAAGCATGGCAGAAAGATCAGAGACAACTTCTGAGAGTTAGTTCTGTTTCTGTCATTTGGGTCTCAGGAATCAAATTTTGATCCTCGGTCTTGATGATAAATGCCTCTAAGATGTCTCAACCACCCCTATTTATTGATTCTTAATTTTAGAAAACATCTTTTGTGCATACCTTACTTTTCCTCAGATTCCACTGATTGCCCAACCTGAATTGTATTTCCATTGAGCACCTCTTAAAAATTAAGTATACTTGGCATACAGAGTGTTTCAGTGTAAATGTGTGTATTACTGTGCATTGCTCAGATTTCTTTCTCACTATGACTCTTCCTTCTCTCTTTCCCATGAGTGCCCTCTATCCCCTGAAACTGTACCCTTTTTGCTTTCAAGCCATATATGGAGAGAGGGGGAGAGGGAGGGAGAGGAAGAGGGAGAGAGGGAGAGAGAAACAAAACATGAAATTGGGCCAATAGAAGTTGACTGGGGAAGCATCTTAGTGACATCTAACTGGAGTTCCCATTAAGAGCAGAGGATATCCTCTCAAATAATCTTTCTAATTGCAAAAACAAATAATTGTAGAAGGGGTACATTGCCAAATCAGGCTCTTATAACATCAAGCTGTGCTCTCACAACATGCAGCAGAAACCAGATTAAAAAGTTGGAGTGAGTTGGAGCTTCCAATGGACCTTTCTCTCCATGGCTGTTTCCCATTTCTAGGGCTGGAATCTTTTCCCACTGCAGGTACCTTTATATCATGGGGTAAACAGTCATAAAAACTTCAAGAAATGATTCACAATTTAGCCGATGTGAAGGTCATGATGCTTTTACTCTAGAGCTCTTTTATTTTCTTGCCTTTCTGTTCCAGAATTGTGGGTAAGCCAATTTGCAGTTAAGAACCCAAGAAGGCACTGTACTAAAACATGCTTGACTCTGAAATGGGGAAAAGGGACAACCACACTTCAACTGCCAGCTTCTAAAACAGCATGTGACAGTTCAACAGTATAGCATTCACAACCCACACAAAAATGTAAATGTGATCCAAGGCCAGTGAAAATCTTCTCACATTAACTAGACTTGTTCTGGGCCCATAGCTTACAAACTTGTAAAATTATACATCATAAGGTGGGTTAAGATATGATTCAGTGGCTAGGAGCTTGTTTTATTCCTGAAATGTACCTGACTTCAATTCCTAGCAACTATGTGGGGCTACTCATAAACAGCTATAAATCCAGCTAAGGTTGGAGGTGGGATTTAACACCTCTGACCTCTACAGAAACACACTAACACACACATTATTAAAAATAAATATATTAAATGATTCATTCTGATAATTAAAATGTTATAATCAGATTATGTATTGAAAGTTAAGTGAATGCTTAACTTTGGTATGTTGTGAATGTTTTTCCTTTTGCTCCCTGACACAGAATACCCAAAGGTATATCAAGCTCATTTGAAGATGAAGCTAGCCCATGACAGTTCCAGAACATTCAACATTAATACTCAGGATTTATTAAATGAGAAATTCACCAAGGATGACTGTGACTGTCTTGAAAACCTTTTCCCATCATGTAGAACTGAGATGCAGCCACACATAGTAATCTTAAAAGGTGTGGCTGGAATTGGCAAGACACTAATTTTGAAAAGGTTAATACTTACCTGGTTGAAAGGCCTAGTGTTTCAAAAAAATTCTCCTACATCTTCTACTTCTGCTGTCAAGATCTGAAGCAGATGAAGACAACTAGCCTGGCTGAACTGATCTGCAGAGAGTGGCCCAGTCCCTCAGCTCCCATAGAGGAGATAGTATCTGAACCTGAGAAAATCTTATTTATCATTGACAACATGGAAACGATGGAATGTGATTTGTCCAAACATGAATCTGAGCTGTGTGATAACTTCTTGGAGAAGCAGCCTGTGAATGTACTGATGAGCAGTTTGCTCAGGAGGACGATGCTCCCTGAATCCTCTATCCTTATCTCTGCTACCCCAGAGACATTTGAGAAAATGGCTGAGAGGATTGAGTACACAAATGTGACAACAATATCAGGATTCAATGAGAACCATATTAAGATACATTTTCACAGCTTGTTCCAAACAGGAGCCTTTTTCAATTCATGTAAAAGGCCAAAGATGATACAACTGATGTTTTATTTTCTGGAACAACTGGTGGCCAAAAAATTCTTCTAGTTTTTTTTTTTCCAATTCATGTAAAAGGTTGAAGATGAAACAGCCTAAAAAGATCCACCGTACTGAGACTTTCTTTAGAAATGTAAAGATGAGTGTACCTATACATTTGACATACTGACAAGGGTGGTCTTCATGGCTCCTTACCAGATAAAAGAATGCATCACAGAACACCTGGACAGATGGGTGGAGGAATATGTAAGAATTTTCAGAGCCCAGAGCCCAGGAGGCCTTCAGTTTGGTGAGAGAAAATGGGCAGCTTTTTGCTGTATGTCACGTCCCTCTGCTTTGTGGGATGGTGGCTACTTGTCTAAAAAATGAGATAGAGAAGGGAAGAGACCTGGTCTCCATCTGCCGACGTACCACCTCCGTGTATACCACACACATCCTCAATTTGTTCACTCCCCAAAATACCCAATATCCAAGTGTGAAAAGCCAAGAGCAACTGCAGGGCTTGTGTTCTCTGGCTGCTGAGGGCATGTGGACTGACACCTTTGTGTTTAGTGAGGAGGCTCTCAGGAGAAATGGGATCATGGACTCTGACATTACCACACTGCTGGACATTGGAATACTTGGAAAGATCAGCGAATCTGAAAATTCTTACATATTCCTCCACTTATCTGTCCAGGAGTTCTGTGCTGCCCTCTTTTATCTGGTAAGGAGCCATGAGGACCACCCTTGTCAGGATGTGAAATGTATAGGTACACTCACAAGTTTCTAAAGAAAGTCAAAGTATGGTGGATCTTTTTAGGCTGTTTCATCTTCGGCCTTTTACACAAATTGGAAAAAAAAAAAACTAGAAGCATTTTTTGGCCACCAGCTGTTCCAGGAAATAAAACATCAGTTGTATCAGTGCCTGGTCACCATACATGGCAATAAAGAGCTTCAAGAGCAGATGGCATGAAGCTGTTTTCCTGTCTGTTTGAGATGGAGGATGAAGCCTTCCTAGAAACAGCAGTAAACTGTGTGCAGCACGTTAACTTTGTGGCTACTGATTGTTCTGATATCATTGTTGCTGGCTACTGCTTAAAACGCTGTTCTACCCTGAAGAAACTATCCTTTTCAACCCAAAATGTTCTCAATGAAAAACGGGAATGCAAGTCTATGTGAGTCTATTTAATATCTTTCTTCTCTGTCCCATATTCAGAATCTGTCCCTGTGTGTTGATGATTTATATAGACAGAGTCAAAACTCAACCTTACTGGTTGTCCAATGGTCATTGTAGAAACCACATATATAACCACAAACAACAAAAACAGCATTAACAGTATGGCTGTGCATATATGTATATGTATGTATATATGTAAGTAGATATACACATGAATACATATGTTTATATATATGTATATATGTATACATATGTATCTGTATATATGTGTATATATGCACACAATCATGTATATACATGTATAGCTGTCAGCTTGAGAGTTGGTGGTACATAATACAGACAGGAGGGAGAAAGTGATGGTATAGAATTTCAATTAAATGGTTTAAAAGTATTTACAACATAGAGTTTATTTTAAGAAAAAGAGATTCACATGGTTTGACAAGAGCTTTTAATAAGATTCATTTTTCATTTATGTGTATGTGACTGCATGTTAGTATGCACATATGTGGAGATGTCCTCAGTGGCCAGAAGTCTGTGTCACATACTTTCTGGTCTTATGCTAAACCCCAGTTCTGGGTTCTGGGATACACATTCTTATTCTCTGAAGAAAAGTAAACACACTTAAATTAAACACTGAAATGTCCAACAGGCTCTGTTCTGAACCCAATGTGGACTCCTTAAAAGATAACATTATTTGATCTTATTAATATTTATTTTTGGTAATTGTTCTGAGACAGGATCTCACTGTGTTGCTGAGGCAGGCCTACAGGTAAGATGAAGTTTCTGTCTCCAGAGTACTGGAACTAAAGCTATGTGCTGATAGCTAATGCATGGCTGTTTTTGTTAATTATTAATTATGCATATTATTGGTTCACAGTGATACATCATTTCATATATACAAGCACCCAGGAAGTAGCTCAGTTCACAAAATATTGCCTGGTTAAATGTACAGGTCCTGGATTTGTTCTCCAAGTTCATATAAAACCAAGTGCACATGCCTGTAATCCAAGCACTAGGGCAGGCCTGTAATATATACAGTATATGTTAGGAATACAGCATATGAATAACACTTAGCCAGGTCTGAGGGTCTAATGCTTGTAACCACAACTCCCAGAAAACTGTGCCAAAACATTCGCTCAGCATTTTAAAGTATTCTGGCCAACATACAATATGGCTACAAAGTCAGTGTGATCTAAAGAAGGAAATTCTGTCTCAAAAAAAAATCAAGCAACAAAAGTACATGTGTAAAAATTTTGATTCTTTGACTCTTTTTTTCATCCTGAGAACAGAATCAAGGGCCTCATATACACTTGGATGGCACTTTACCAGGAACAGCAGTCCTGCCTCTTCTTTTTTTTTTTTTTTTTGTTTTGTTTTAAGACATGGTTTAGCCTTCTATTCATTCTGTAATCATGGCTGATCTTAAACTTCTGATCTTTTTGAAACAATAGAATAAGTTAACCTGACTGATTAGGATCCCTGGAGTTTATCCATGAGACTTTCCTCTTCCTAGTTATAGTGTCCTTGTTATCAGAGCAGCAATGATATTAACCCAATGGACTGTAAGGTTGGAGTGAGATGATCTGTGTCCTGTGTATTTTCTGCCCTTCTGAGATGTGAGCATCACACTTGACTCTCTCTTGGTCACCTGGCTGCAAGCTACTTTTTAAAAGTTAAGAGTTATGGGGGATATAGGGATGGTTCAATTTCTGCACAAGTATGAGAACTTAAGTTTTATCCCCTGGATTCACATTTTTAAATAAAAGGTTGTGCTTAGCAGCATGTATCTATAATCCCAGCTCTAATGATGCAGAGACAAGGCAAGCACATACATGTACACATATGCACATTTGCATGCACTCAAAAACGTGAAAAAAATCATGTACCAAACTGACCTACTTCATAGTATAGTACAGCAAAGGTGAGTTGCAAAGAGGGTCACAGTTAAAAGGTGCCTGCACTCATGTCTAATGACCTAACTCAGTCCTTTAGGCCACGTGGTAGGAAACTGATTCCTGCAAGTTGTCCTTTGACCTCAATACACATAATGCACCATGCCAGTGAGTGATGCCTACAAGCTCAGCACACACAGTCTCCCTCCCTCCCTCCCTCTCCCTCCCCCCTCTTTTTCTCCCTCTTCCCTCCTCTCTTTCCACACACACAGAAATGTTACAATGCAAATATGATTATCCTATTAGAGATAAGGAAAGTGGGCAGAGAAGTCACTTATTATGCCTGATACACACTGTGTCCAATCTAAAGTGTGAGTCAGGAAATTCTTGCTCTAGGTTTTGACTTGGGGGCTATGAAACTCTGCCTAAATTTTTCATTCTAATATTACCAAGGTTTTCTGTAAGGCAGGATTTCTTAACGTCGATACTGCCAAGCTATCTGGGCTATCTTATCTTGATGTAGGAGTGGGGAGGGTATGAGAAAGCTGCAGACAACCATGATATCCAATGTGTGGGATTCTCAGAATTCTGAGATTTTCCAGTAGACATTAACTGCATCTACACCTCAAGCTATAACAGCCAAAGTCCCACAGACCTTGCCACATGTCTAGCTAAGAACTGCACACTTGAAATGACCTCAGCTGTCTTTGATTACTCTGTTTGGGGAGTCAGTTTCGGTACATTTATGTACTGCAAATGGATTGACTTAGCGTTTTGTGAATGAGTAGAACTGAATGTGCTCGTAGGTTTTATCACATCTTTAATATTTTATGAGTATGGATGCTTTTGCCTACATGTGTGTATATATATGATGTCTACATAGTACCCATCATGGACAGAAATAGGGTGTCAGATAGTCCTGCAATTGGATTTATGGATAGTTGTGAGCCACCATTTTGGTGTTGGAAACTGCAGAGACAGCAGAAGGATCAGGCAGGATTCTCTTTCCCACGGGACAGAACAGGTCTTTCCTTAATAACAAAGCAGGCTTAGTCTTATTAAAAGAAACAAAGCTTTCTTCTTATGAACTTGACTTTTATTTACTTTTATTTAGTAAAAGGTTAGAAGTTTTTATTTTTCTCTATGCAATATTGATTAGAGCTCATGTTTTATCCAAAATGAGTGAGTTCTTTCTGCACTGGTGCTTGCACTTTTGCTCCAAATGCATATGTAAGTATAGGTGTGTGTGTGTGTGTGTGTGTGTGTGTGTGTGTGTGTGTGTAAGTATGTAATTATGAGAATGTATGCAAGATTGGCTCAATCTTGGTTTGAATGAATGTATAATATTCATGTGTGAATTTTGATATGGATTTGTGTGTTTATATTTGCTTATGTAAAATTTTTTCTTCTGTGAGCATTATTCTCTTTTTTTGGCTCAATAAAAATGTATTGATCCTAACTTCTCTATAGCCTGCAAACATGAGGCATCTGACAAAAGGGAAAATGCTCTAGCATTTTGTCCCGCGCAACCGTCTCGCCTGCAAGAACGACGCGGCACACAAAATAGAATCCTTCTGCAGTAAACTTTATTGCTCTCGAAAACCAGTACTTGCTTCACGTGACGAAAAGACAAAGAAGACGGAGAAAACCAAAAGACGAACAAGACAAACAAGACGGACGAGCCCACGAACCAGACCACGAACGGGAACACCGGGAGAGGGACCAATGAGAGGGGAAGAGGCTGAACTATCTAGCCCATCCCCTTATAAAGGGATCAGTCCTTGCCTTGGACGCGGAGCCCCCTGATTGGTTGAAACTCATCAAGCTTTATGATGCCACGGAAGAGGCGGAGCTCAAGAAGTGGAAAGTTACCCAGCATGTGTGCACATGGCTTGTTTACTGCTAACTCCAGCCGGATATCAGCGCCATCTTGTAATAGAGAATGTGTGGGAATGTGTGGGTGGCGCCCCACATCATTTAACCCTTTACTGTATTTGTTATGTTAAGATAAGGTGCAGTTTCTGGCCTCAGAGGAACACAGAAGGCAGGTAAGATACATTAGTGAAGTAACGTAGACTTAGATAAGTACTTTTATTTTATTTTATTTTATTTTATTTCATTTGCTACACAACAACCTGAAATCCCTCTTGAGACAAAAGTTTTAGCCTCAAGCAATGCTCTTCTGCCTCTGCTGCCTCAAGGAGAACTAAAAAGTAAATACCATGTTGGAGCTGGTCACCTGCAGATGTATCCCAGAGCTTCAGGATTAGACATGTTGGTGAGTTCCCATCTCAGAACATGACAGCAACCGAGGATGGAATTTGCATCGTCAACCTCCAAACACAGGAGCACACGTGCAGCGTACATACTCTTAGACTTCTGACAGGCAATATAGAGACATAAGAGACAGTCTAAAACATACTCCTTACTTGAATATTGTGAATGACAGACTATGTCCTGTGAGAAAGGGAATCTTGTGTAGCATGGCTGTGACTCTTTTTTTTCTTTTTTCATTTTTCTGGGATGTTCTCTGCATTTACATTTCAATAGTTATCCCCTTCCCACAATTTCATCTCCCCTTATCTCATTGGCACCATGAGATTGCTCACTCTCCCAACTACCGTCTTCCACCTCAGCATATGACATATTGGCGTTCCTCTACACTGGAAAAATAAGCCCTCCCTTGACCAAAGGCCTCTCTCCCATTGATGCCAGAGAATGTTATCCTCTGCTGCATATACACTTGGGGCAATGGGTCTCTTTGTGTGAACTATTGGCTGGTATTTTAGTCCCTAAAAGCTGTGGTGGGTTTAATTGGTAATTTTGTTCTTTTTATGGGGTTGGAGACCCTGTCAGCTCCTTCAGTCCTTTCTCTTGCTCCTTCGTTGGGGTCCTCATATTCAGTCTGGTGGTTATCTGCAAGCATCCTCCTCTGTATCAGTAGGGCTCTGTCAGGGACTTTGAGGAGGCATCCATATCATGTTCCTGCCAGTAAGCACTACTTGGCATCAGCAAACATGCTTGGCTTTAGTGGCTGCATATGGTATGGATCCCCTGGATGATCTTTTCTCCAATTCCTGCTCCTCTATGTGGCCCTTTATTTTCTCCATGAGTGTTTTGTTCTCTGTTCGAAAAACAACTGTGGCATCACCTTCTGGCATTCCTTCTCTTTGAGCTTCATAAGTTGTGTGAGTTTTTTCTTGGGTATTCATGCTTTTTGGTTTAGTATATTCTTATATGGATACATACCGTGAGTGTTCTTTTGTGACTGGATTAACTTACTCAGAACTATAGCTTCAAGTCTATCCATTTGACTACAAATTTCATGAAGTCATTGTTTTTAATATCTAAGTAGTACCACATTCTGTATATGTAGCACAATTTCTGTATCCATTCCTCTGTTGAATGACATCTGGGTTCTTTCCAGCTTCTGATAAATGAGGCTGTTATGAACATAGTGGAGCATTTGTCCTTGTTAGATGTTGGAGATTCTCTTGAGTATATGCCCAAGAGTGGTATAGCTGGGTCTTCAGGTAGTACTATGTCCAATTTTTTGAGGCAGTGCCAGGCTGATTTCTAGAGTGGTTGTACCAGTTTACAATCCTACCAGGAGTTGAGGAGTGTTCCTCTTTCTCCACATTCTTGACAGCATCTGCTGTCACCTGAGTTTTCATCTTAGCCATTCTGACTGGTGTGAGGTGAAATCTTAGGATGGTTTTGATTTGCATTTCCCTGATGATTAGGGATGTTGAGCATTTCTTTAGGTGATTCTCAGCCATTAGGTATTCTTCAGTTGAGAATTCTTTGTTTAGCTTTGTACACCATTTTTCAATAGGATTATTTGATTCTCTAGAGTTTAAGTTCTTGAATACTTTGGATGTCTTGAATATTAGCCAATGCATACAAAGATGCATATCTCAGATATTGAATTGGTAAGGATCTTTTCCCAGTCTCTTGGTTGCCAGTTTGTCATGTTGACAGTGTCCTTTGCCTTACAGAAGTGTTGCAATTTCATGAGGTGCCATTTGTTGATAACTGATCTTAGAGCATATGCCACTGATGTTCTGTTCAGGAAAATTTGCCCTGTGCCTATGTGTTCTATAATCTTCCCCATTTTTTGTTCCGTTACTTTCAGTGTACCTGGTTTGATGTGGAGGTCTTTGATCCAGTTGGACTAGATCTTTGTACAAGAAGTTAAAGTATCAATTTGCAATCTTCTGCATGGTGACTGCCACTTAAAACATCACCATTTGTTTAAGATGCTGTCCTTTTTCTATTGAAAGTTTTTAGCTACTTTGTCAAAGATCAAGTGACTATAGGTTTGTGGGTTCATTTCTAGGTCTTCTATTCTATTCAATTTGATCTACCCACCTGTGTCTGTACCAATACTGTTGTACTTAATAATCTGAGAGGAGCACTCTGCTCCTTTGGGGGAAGGTAGCCCCTTACTACAGGTCCCAGGGAAGGCTGCTTCTGGTGTGCTCTTCCTGGCTCACAGGAATTCAGGCTGGGAGGCATGGGAACAAATCCCAGCAGGGTGCTGCCAGGCCTGTGAACTCTGGCAGGCCAAGACTCAGGCCTGTGCTCAGATTATAGACCTGCTGGCCTGTGCCATAAACCCCTGGCTGCCTGTTAGAAAAGTGCAGAGCCTGCGATAAGGCTCTGGGATAAATAGTTCTTGGAGCATGAAGGAGTCAGGACCACAAAGGAACCAGGACTGAAGAGAAGGTTTCAATGTGTGTCTTTATATTCGCCTGCCTCTCTCCTTTGTTCTGTTCTTTTTTAAACAGCCCAGGATCCAACCACTAGATTCCCATACATTTGCCTCTAAGATTGGCTACAGTTGTTTTTCTAATGCTACATATGCACGCGCGTGTGTGTGTGTGTGTGTGTGTGTGTGTGTGCAGGGGATGGACTTAGGGAGTGGCTGATTTGGCTAGAGTCTAAGTCACTCTCTCCTGTGGAGGTGGGGTTTGGGATGTGCCTAGAGCCTTGTACATCTACCTCATTGTGGTGCATCCAGGCAAAGTGGATTTGCAATTGGGAGTTCAGAAGGCTCTTGCCGCTTGGCAGTTAACTGTTTTGGGGGCTTTGACTGAACTCAACCTCTCACAGTTCCACTTTGGCCCTTCAGTCCCACAATTCCCCTTTCTCTTTTTTATAGCAGAGAGGTGTCATCAAAACATTGGATTTCTAAGTTGAGGACACTTTGGTACTGGACTAAAACCAAATAGGTGGTGATTTTTGTGATGTTGCTCATTTGCTGTTTAGGAATTGGATGAGGCAGGGTGCTAGGAGGAGCAGGGCTCCTATAGCTAGTATGGGGCCAAGGATAAGAAGAACCCAAGCGACCAAGCGGTTAGAGTACGAAGGGGAAAGGGTTAGGAGGACAAAGGATCTTTGAACAAAGTGATTGTCCCATGGGTATACAAATCAACATCGATATTGAACAATATTTGACTAATCTGGTTAGACATCATGTCTTCCTTGCTATCCTATAATTTCCCCCACATTCAGCAGATGTTTGGCTTTGACAAGAAATGTTATGTACAGCGGGAAGGTCTCAAGTCTGTCTTCTGTGGGTCTCTGCAGTTGTCTGTAGATCTCAGCATGTTGTCTTGGGGGTCGTCAGTCAGATGGGGTGTCTGGAGCAAGGCAGCTTTGTTGTCCCAGGTGGGTCTGAGGAGATAGCATTCAGTCTTGGGTCAGTCTATGGGAGTAGTACTGTAGCAAACCTTTGGAGGTGATCACAGCAGAGGAGCAGAGCCCCAAAAGGGAGGGTTCTGCTTAGGGGGGTTAGCCTGTGATGGTTTGCTTGGGAGTACATCATGGTCTGTTGTTATGATCCTAGAAAAGCAAGAGTGTTAGAGATATTCTGTCTTGGAAGACATCCTTTAAGTCAGCTTTGGATGGCTGAGGAAGAGAATTTTCTGTTAATTATTTATCTGGGACAGGCAGTAACAGCTTGTCTATCAAAGGAAGCTTGTTGTTGTTTAGTAATTCAGTAATGGCTATCAGTATAGTTGGTTTGGCCTGTGGAAATAGATTAACAATGGACAACTTTTGGACATAAATCATGAATTCTAGAAAAAATGAACTTTTAAGTAAAGAGGCATGAGGATTTTTGGGCTGAGAAGCACGAACATTGCCTTGAGTGTTTCTGTTGAAGACAACAAGCAGAGAAACAAAGATTAACACTTTTTGGTCCTTAGGTGTGTTTTTCTACTGTCTTTGGCTGGTCTAGGTGCAGAGGTTGGAGAGGACATTCTCTACTTGTGTATTTTGGCAGACTGGTCTGGTTTCCCACTATTTTTCTTCTAAATTCTAAATATAGAATGTGAGGAGATGAAAGGACAACTTCTAATGAAAGCTCTAAGAGAAAATAGTCTTGGTCACAGTCAGGGATAGAGGGAGTAAAAAGCAGTCGTTGGAGTAGTGATGGGGGAGTCCCGCGTCCTAGTCCTGCCTTTCCAAGCAGAGGTGCTTGTGGAGGAGCAGATGCAAGATATTTTACTATGGCTGCTGGGTGGGCATGGGGCGAGAAGAAGCCGCGAGACCCCGCACAAAAGGTGGAGAAGCAAAGTCTGTGCTGTGGGAACAGGGGACCGGAGCTGTCAAGTTCTCAGGCTCCGGGACACCCAGGCGCCTCTGGATATTGCCAAAGAACTGAGAATGAAATGAGGACCCATGAGCAGGGCTGAGAAGGGGGAAAGGGGAACTCTGGAGAACCCAAGAGCAGAGCCAAGATGGTGAAAGGGGAACTCTGGCACCCATGACCTGTAGGCTCTTTGTTTAGCAGTAGCCCCGTCTAGGAATATAGAGAAGACTTCTTAGGTAAAAGCTTTCCTACAGGTCCTGGTAACAGGTCCAGATAAAGAGAAATGGTCTCTGAGTTTAAGATGTAAACTGTCAAGGCAGAAAGTGAATGAGTAAAACCTTATCCTGACTTTACAGGATGGGCCTGAGACTTACAAAAAAATCCTTTAGTAAGGAGGAGTGTCTGGGAACAATGTATAATTGGCTATGTTTTTAGGCCTTTAGAATTGGGGGTGACTTGGGGTAGGGTTTTGTAAATTTTCTTGGGTATTACATTCTTTCAGTTGGTTCCTTTCTGTTTGGCTGGTGAGGACTACCTTTGGAAGATATCTCTTCCTAGAAGATTAGTGGCTACCTGAGGCACTAAAGGGCATATGAGACCTGTGGTTCCATCTGGATCTTCCCACTTATCTGCCTGTTTAGTGATGAGAGCATTTGAGGTGCCCCCTATGCCGAGGAGCTGGGGTCCAGAGATCAGTTGCCAGCCATTTGAGATCTCTTGCTGTCTTAAAACTTTCCTGTCTGCTCCAGTGTCAATAGGCACTTGAATAGTTTGTTGTCTGTTTTAATGCTCAAATTAGGGTGAGAGCTTTCTGAGATGCTGGATACCCATAAGACTTCTAGGGGGTTATCTGTCCCTCTTTCTGTCAGGGCTCCAGTGGTGTAACATCCTTATCATATGTAAACATTGGTTCAGGGAGTGAAGAAGGACAAGTATCTCTCCAGTCTTGGCAGGTATTTAGGCTGCCAAATGGCTCTGCAGAAGACATTTTGTCCAGGGTGCATGAATGCCATCCTCTTTTAACTGCTTGCCTAAGTTCTTTTAAATCTGAAGCTTGTTGTGGATACCAATTTAGTGATTCAGCTTGATTTGTATTAATATTTATAGGGATTGATTGTTGTTTCCTGCTATTATTGTTAATGGAGATAGAATTGTTTGTGTTTCTCTTATTTGGAGTTTGTTGCAGGGAGATTAATTTCTTGCTCTTCCTAGGGTGAAGTTTCCCTCTTTATGGTAGAGGTTTCTATGTATTATCCTTTGTCAGGCTGGATTGGTGGATGGATATTGTGTAAATTTGCTTTTGTCCTCGAATATCTTGGTTTCTTTATCTATGGTAACTGAGAGTTTTGCTGGACATGGTAACCTGGGCTTGCATTTGTGTCCTCTTAAGGTCTGAAGGACATTAGTCCCAAATCTTTTAGTTTTCATTGTCTCTGTTGAAAAGTCTGGTGTAATTCTGATTGGTCTGCATTCATATGTTACCTACTTTTTTTTTTCTCCCTGCTTTTAGTATTATTTCTTTGTTTTGAATATTTATTGTTTTGACTATTGTGTGTTGGAAACAATTTCTTTTCTGGTCCAATTTATTTGGGGTTATGAAGGCCTCTTACATGTTCATGGTTATCTCTTTCTTTAACCTGGGGAAGTTTTCTTCTGTAATTTTGTTGAAGATATTTACTGGAACTTTTAGTTGGGAATCTGCTCTTTTCTACATCTATTATCCTTAGATTTTGTCTTCTCATTCTGTCCTAGATCTTCTGGATGTTTTGGTTTAGAATCTTTTTGATTTTTGTATTTTCTCTAACTGTTGTGTTAATCCTTTCTATGGTATCTTCTGCCCCTAAGATTTTCTCTTCAATCTCTTGTATTTTGTTCATGATGCTTGCATCTGTGACTCCTTATGTCTTTCCCAAGTTTTCCAACTTCAGGATTGCCTTTTATTGAGATTTCTTTATTGTTTCTATTTCTGTTTTCAGTTCCTCCAACAATTTGTTCATGCTTTCCTATATCTCTTTATGTGAATTTTTTCTTGTGTGTGTGTGTGTGTGTGTGTGTGTTTCTTCTGTAAGGGCTTCAACCCATTTGTGTGTATTCTCCTGGCTTTTCTTTACTTCTTTAAGTGTGTTATTTATGTGCTTCTTGAGGCTCTCAATCCTCATCATGAAGAATGATTTTAAGGGTATAAATCTTGTTTTTCTAGTCAGTTGGGATATCCACTATTTAGCTGTGGCAGGAGAACTGGGTTCTGATATTGCCAGGTTGCTTGGTTTCCATTAGATTCTTGCATTTGCTTCTTGCCATCTTATTATGGGTTCTGCTAGGTGATCTTGTTTTCTCTGACTGGAACTTGTCTGGACTGTGGGACCATGGCCTCTGGAGGGAGAGTGCTCCTGTGTGCTCCGCTCTTTGGGTAGGTGCTTGTTCCAATGGCAGTGCCGGGTCCTGATGCAAGTGAGCCAGGTTTGTTCTTGGACAGGAAGAATCTGTTCCCAGACAGCGCTGTTACCTGGGCACTGAGAGTTCTGGGTGGCCTCTCCCAGAATACTCAGTGAGGAGGGAGAGTAGATTTGCCCCTGAGTTCAGGAGTGAGAACCCACCTGCATCTCTTCCAGGTGCCCAGAAACCTGTGATCAAGCCTCCAGTCTGGATGAAACTGGGCCAGCTCTGGCCTTGGGGAGGAAGTGTCTGTTCCCAGGCAGCACTGCTA
Source organism: Micromys minutus (assembly GCF_963924665.1). Taxonomy (NCBI): domain Eukaryota; kingdom Metazoa; phylum Chordata; class Mammalia; order Rodentia; family Muridae; genus Micromys; species Micromys minutus. Next base: position 25,104,119 of record NC_137967.1, read on the forward strand.
CCTGGGTCCTGAGAGTCCCTGGTGGCCTCTCCTGGGATAGACAGTGAAGAGAAAGTACAGCCTCATCTCTGGGCTCAGGAGTGAGAGCCCTCCTGAGGCTCTTCAGGGTGCCCTGCAACCTCTGGGCAGGCTGCCAGTCCTGATGAAACTGGACCTTGGGCCAGAAGTGGCTGTGAATTTTGATAGGGATGATGTGGAGAGTATTATATGCATCCATAACAGGCTAGGACAGTTGCCCAGTCATTCCTTGAGAGAACCAATTGACAAAGCTATTCTGACTTTCCCATAGGTACTATGATGTACACCTGCAAGCATCATATATAAACATATACAAAAAATAAATTATATCATCTTTACCCAAAATTGATTTTTGTAAGAATAATTTTATCACAGCCTCATAATTGAAACTAAACCACATACACATTGTTTTTTAAGTATATTTTTTCATAGTTTTTTTTCTATTGGATATTTTATGTATTTACATTTCAGATGTTATCCCCTATTCCTGTTTCCCCTCTGAAACCCTCTTATCCCATCTGCTCACACCCTGTTTTTATGAGGGTGTTCCATCTCCCACCCATCCACTTCTGCCTCATTGTTCTAGCATTCCCCAACATTGAGGAATCCAGCCTTTCCAACATTGATATGCTTGTTTATATTACAATAATCATGTAGCTTTTAAAAACATCCTTAAAGACAATGATTGAGGCATTGTTAAAATAAAAGATGTAGGTTAGCTTTGGGTGGTAAGGTCTTCCAAATATTATCATTTTTAATGAATGCCTTAGTTTTAATGCTAGATCTGATGTGAATCAGAAGGAATGAAAGGAGATGTTTTTAGATAATCCAGAAGTTCCTCCACTCGCTTGAATATTTTATTACTGTTACTATGTGTAAAGTTGTGATACTCTTACATTTTTCTTTTCCATAAGCCTTTTCTTCTCTCCTAAAGGTTGGCCAACTGCTCCCTCAGTGAGAAATGTTGGGACTATCTGTCTGATGTTCTTCGGCGTAACAAAACACTGAGGTATTTAGACATCAGCTATAATGATCTGAATGATAATGGACTGAAGATTCTCTGTAAGGCTCTGACTCTCCCAGACTGTGTCCTGAAGTCACTACGGTAGGTTTCTTTGAGCTTGGTCTTGAAGGCCCTCTAAGACTATGTAATGTAAAGTCACTAATCTCTGGTTCTTGAAGATCCTTTGCTGTGGACAGATCTGTGCCTCAATCTTTGTCATGGTTTTGGTATGCCGTGGGCAGCTGCTCAGGATATAAACACAAGAACTAAATTAGAAAGCAGAGCATAGAAACAGAAACAGGGTCTAGGATATAACCGATCAGCCCACACAAAAATGGTCCACATTTTCTCCTTAGACAACAACATTCCAGAGATCCCACAATATCCCAAAACAGTGGCGCCATCTGTGGAATAATTCTTTAAATACAGGAGCCTGTAGAAAACATTTCATGTCTTCTACAAAGAAAGAGTAAGACATGGAAAAGGGATCCTGAAATACATGTGAATTGATTAGTGTGCCTGAAAATTCAAGTATCAGTAATCAAAAGAAAAATGACAAAATACTATATTTCAAATTGTAAAGTAAAGAGGTTTGGGGGAAATTTAATGTGGTTGTCGGTTTTATCCTGCCCAAGTGTATTAGTATTCCAGGATCTAATGGCCTTATATGACAAATTCAGATGTGTTCTATTTGGGAGAATACTGTTGCCTAATCTGTTGTGAAGTCTCATATTTAAAAAAAATTTTTGTCATGTCCTGAAAGGTGATAAGGGATAAAATGCAAACCCAATGTAGAATGTGTTTTCCTTCTAAAGATATCTTTCTAAAACCCACTGTGGTATCATATTAGATATATTATAAAAACAGTAAAACTATCTGTGGTTCCCAAGCGCTATAGAGAGCAAGGGAAAATATTTTAAAAGTATAAACCACTTGAAGTGTCTAAACATACTGACTATGTAATTTAAAATCCACTGGGAGAGCAAAAATCAGTTTTCTCTAATGGAATAAAACTTAGTTTAAAACACACATGTTAAGAAAGGGTCCATAATCAGGAATTGTCTTACTTAGTCTTTTACTGCTGTTTACAGACACCATGACCAAGGAAATTCTTATAAGGACATCATTTAATTGGGGCTTGCTTACAGGTTCAGAGTTTCAGACCATTATCATGAAGCCAAGAACATGTCAACATATAGGCAGGCATGGTGTAGGCAGAAATAAGGCCTCTACATTGTCATCTGAAGACTGCTAGTGGAACACTAACTTCCAGGCACCTGGAAAGTGGATCTGATAGCCCACACCCACAGTGACACACATACTCCAAGGAGGCCACACCTCCAAATAGTGTCACTCCCTGGTCTAGCATATACAAACCATAACAGAAATAGTTGGACAACACAAAATGGAGTCTGCTTTCTGTGCTTTACTCAGTTGGTGTTTTGTTTAACCAAACTAGGCTAGAATGAGATGCCATGTCCTCGTTCTTCCCTTAATGTAAAGTGTAACCTTGGAAGATCAACAGTAGATCCTCCTACACTGCTTCTGCACTTTTGGGTTTCCCATAGTGCCCCACTCCATTTTCATATGAGTTTCCTGTATTCATTTATTGCTGAACAATACTATTTCACATATTATTATTTTAACTTTTCCAAAGAGTGTTTTTACTTCAACTAATGTGTGTGTGTATGTGCGTGTGCACATATACTCATGCAATACTGAACCTTTTTGAATGCAAGTTCCTGTAGGAGACTCAAGAGTGAGCGCCTGGAACTGAAATTACAGGAGCTTACAAGCTGACTGTCATAGATTCTGACAACCAAACATGAGTCTTCTGCAAGAAAAATGGCTCTTAAACTCTCAGCCTCCTCTTCAACACCCTTTGTAAACTTTCATCGCTGTGTAGTGTAGCTGATCTTATACAGCATTTTAAATATCTAAGCATGCCTGATTTACTCAGATTTTGTTGTCTGTTGACCATGGAGAAAATGCTGTTTTCTGAATCTGAGTGTTGTCTTTAGTTTCAGGCATCATTGAGCCTTGGAGATGCTTCCTCTTCAGAACTGGGAGTAACTGCTGAACTGTGTTTTTTATCTTCCAGTATGACAGATTGTCGCATCACCTCTAATGGCTGCCAAGACCTGGCTGAAGTCCTGAAGAACAACCAAAACCTAAGTTATCTATTTCTTTCAAACAATAAGCTAGGAGACGCTGGTGTGAAGCTGCTATGTGATGGTCTAAAACATCCCAACTGTCGATTAATTAATCTTAAGTGGGTGTCAACAATGTTTTAGCTATGCTTTTGAGGGTGGCAAAAGGTGGTCGATTAATGTGCAGGAAAAAAAAAGAAATTAAAACTCTATAGGGGTGAGAGAGATGGCGTAGTATTTAAGAGCACCGGCTACTTTTCCAGAGGAACCAGGTTCAATTCCCAGCACTTATGTGGCAGTTCACACCCTTCTATGACTCCAGTTTCAGGGTACCCACTACCTTTATACATACATACATACATACATACATACATACATACATGCATACATACATGCATACATGCATACATACATACATGCATACATGCATGCATACATGCATACATGCATGCATGCATACATACATGCATACATACATACATACATGCATGCATACATGCATACATACATGCATACATACATACATGCATACATACATACATACATACATGCATGCATACATGCATACATACATACATAAATACATACATGCATGCATACATACATACATGCATGCATACATACATACATACATGCATGCATGCATGCATGCATACATACATACATAAATACATACATACATGCATGCATACATACATACATGCATGCATGCATGCATGCATACATACATACATACATGCATGCATGCATACATACGTACATACATTCATGCATGCATGCATACATACATACATACATGCATACATACATGCATACATACATGCATACATACATGCATACATGCATACATACATACATACATGCATACATACATACATACATACATACATGCATGCATACATACATACATACATACATGCATGCATACATACATACATGCATACATACATACATACATACATACATACATGCATACATACATACATACATGCATACATACATACATACATACATGCATGCATACATACATACATGCATGCATACATACATACATAAATACATACATACATGCATGCATACATACATACATGCATGCATACATACATACATACATGCATGCATGCATGCATACATACATACATACATGCATGCATGCATACATACGTACATACATTCATTCATGCATGCATGCATACATACATACATACATGCATACATACATACATACATACATGCATACATACATGCATACATGCATACATGCATGCATACATGCATACATGCATGCATACATGCATACATGCATGCATACATGCATACATGCATGCATACATGCATACATGCATGCATACATGCATACATGCATGCATACATGCATACATACATACATGCATGCATACATACATACATGCATACATACATACATACATACATACATACATGCATACATACATACATACATGCATACATACATACATACATACATACATGCATGCATACATACATACATTCATTCATTCATTCATGCATGCATGCATACATAGATACATGCATGCATACATAGATACATACATGTAGGCAAAATAGCAATGCTCATAAAGTAAAATAATTTAACTTCTATAAAGACAATATAGCAGTTAACAGTGTTTGAATTAATAAGCCACTTCACAGCTTCAAGCCCAAAAAGCTGTGCATTTTTATTATTGTCTGATTGCTAATCTCACCAGGCATGACATATCTGGACTGAATGGCTGAAGAAAAAGTAAATATACATATGGTTGGAAAGATGCATGGATACACAGGTGGATGCCAAGAAGGATGAATGAATGTATACATGGCAGGATAACTGATGGTTGCATGCAAGGAATAGATGTTTATTACATGGATGATGGATATTTGGTTGGATGAGTGCAGAGATGTTTGGATGGATGCATGGGTGGATGTGTGAGTGATTGATGGTTGCAAGAATAGATATATGGTTGTCATCATGGATGGAAGCCTGCATTGGATGGGAGTATATGTGGATACTGGAAGCATGCAGAGATGGTTGGATGGACACATGGATGGTTGGATGTCCACTGGAGATGACAGGAATGACTAGATCACAACTCTTTGACTTATTTCAGTGGACAAAGTGATGTGACAACTGCTTTGGCTGCCATGACAAAAATAGATTGAATGGGTCCTCTAATATGGATTTATTGATAAACACAATAGTAGATGGTAGAAGTGAGATTATGCTGTCATCAGGGATGGATCATTTAGAGGCCCAAGGCAAGGAGTATATTCCAGGCTTTTTTCATTGACATAAAGTTGGTTGTCTTCTCCCTGTGTCCTCACAGGTATACAAATTTGGATCCAAACCAGTTGTCCTCATTTTAACGCTTTCCTCTGAAAAGATTCTCTCTCAAAGTTCCATCTCATGGACCTGTGGATTAATCCCTCAACAGATGAATTGTGTAGCACATGGTTTAGCCAATAGCAAAATGATTGATTCTCAATGCTTCAAATCAAAATGTACCAAGGTGTTTGAGGTGTAGGCTCAGAACTCACCAACCCTGGTCCCTTGTTTCACTGTATTACAACTCGAGGTCCAATTTCATCCCAGGTTCTAGGGCCAGGGAAGCAGAGGATCAGTGCTATGTCACCATCAACCTGGATACTCAGAATGAGCAATTGTGGTCACATTTGCCAAGGAAAGTAAAAGTTTATGTTTCAAACCCTGGGTTTTCAAGAGACTGTCCTCAGAAGGCATAAAGTGTGCCTATAATAACTGATTAACTTCCTACAAATATTCTCACCCTGACATAGAGCTGTTCCTTTGTGTTGTAGGTTGATAAACTGCGAGATAACTGGTGCCAGTATTGAAGACCTTTCTTCTGTTTTTCTCCAGTCCACTACCCTACATAGCATTAACCTGTGTGGGAATGCCTGTGAAATGGGTGGACCTGGATAGGCTTTCTTTCTGAGGTTGTGAAACAGCATAATTGTCCCCTTCATGCACTAGGGTGATATGATAGGTACTTATGGACAAGAAGGGATTATTTAAGATCTAAAATCTGAAGCTAATAATATGTTCGTTGAAGATAGAAATACAAGCTGGGGAGAATATGTGTCAAAAAAGCATAAGGATCAGAGTTGCCAAGGAACTACTTAAAAAACCAAGGCATGGGTTCAAAATTGTAACCCAGTACTGGAGAGGCAAATACCAGAAGATATTAATGTTCACTGGGGAGTGAGTGTAGTCAAATTGGTGATTTCCAGAACAAATCAGTAACTCCATATGACAAATAGAATGATACCTGAGGTTGGTCTCTGGCCTCTTCCTGTTTAAACACATACAAATACCCCAAATGAAAGTATCTCAGTAATAAGGTGGTTGGTCTTGCCCACAATAATCCTGTAACTGCTGCACCAGTAAGCATACCTTCTCAAGAATCCCCACATCTCACTGAGGGACTATGGTCAGTTAATTGATGATTGAGGTGGTAGCAGTAAAAGATTTTTAAAATTTAAATTAAAAATAAAGTCAAATAGTATTTTCTCACTGGGTTGGAATGGTTGCAGAATGTTAGAATAAGTATAAAGTCCTTTATTGTCCTATGATTGGTGAGTGCCCAGGTACTGGTGATAGTACTATCATAAGGATAATAGATAAATAAAGTTGTAAATGTAACTTTGTTTATGCAGATAGTTCTGACGTAAGGTCATTTGGATCTATAATATGAAGACATACTACCCAGTAGTTCACTTTTTCTTACAATTCAGTGGCCATTAACTACATGAGATAACATTTTAACTTTTCAATTTTTAAATATAAAACAATCCTTGTATTCAGTGATTTGTTTTTTGCTCACCTAGAGCCTAATATGAGTGCTCAAAGAATATTTAAGGTATGCTGAGTCAGCTAGAGTGGTCTGTTAGTAGATGAAGTTTTATATTGTGCATTTGTCATATGAGCATGCGATCCAGAGTATTTTTATAAGCATAAGATATTTCATATGTATAATAAATAGTATATAACACTATTTTTAAAAATCTCCAGCATTTATCTCTGCAGGTTATCTTCCCCTCTAGGGTCTTGAAACCCATATGAGATCAAGGATTTTTCATGAAATTATGTGGGTTCAGATGCACATATGTGTATGGATTATGTACACAAGTGTGGAAACCAGAGAACAGCTGCTCATGGCCATATGTCATCAGCTGCCCTCCATCTCAGTTACTTTTGAGATGCGAACTCTCAGTGGAACCCAGGACTAATGAATTCTGTAAGGCTGGTTAGCCAGCAGGCGCTAGGAACCTGTCAGTCTCTGCTTCATTGGTCCTTGGAGTGCAGTCATATCCACTATTTCCAGGTTTTATGTGGCTGTTGAGAATTAGCCTCAGGTCCTCATGCTTGTTCACTTCACTGGGAGAGCCATCCTCCCTGGCCCTCAAGATCAGTGTCATTTTAGGTAGGTGCTCAGCTACTCATTCCTAGAAAAGGAAGGCCCTATAAGTGTGTCCAATATTTTGACATTACAAAGTGGCTCACACACACACACACACACACACACACACACACACACACACACACACAGTTCACACTAATAAACTGTGTTGTTGGTTTACAAAAATGTTATTGCTATGGGTAAACATACTTTTGTTCTAGATCCTTTTATATCTACAATCTTTTGTACGTGGCCCATGAGTCTCTGGTAAAAATCTCTATCCGATATTGGATTATAATATATATACCTCTAGTTGTCTCTTCTGGAAGAAGACACAAGCTCCTTAAGATTTACTCTTGCAAATTTCCCTGATCCCTGAAAAGGCTAAACACCTGCACAAGATTAATTTCTTACTTGGTGTTGGTTGGAGGCTGAGAGGGTACCAAGCTGGAGGGGATAAACAACAAAGTAGAAAGAGGTGAGTTGTCTGAGTCTGCTAGTTCTGTTTGTTTCCAATTCAGCCATGATTACTCTGTACCCTGGGGCAAGGTATTGATTCCTCAAATTTGATCTGCAAAGTAAGAATCATTATTTGACATGAGATATTATAATATATAGGTGTCAGATAATGTTTTTTGATCTTACAAAATGAGGTATGATCTTTTGTTTCTTCTTGTCCTCTTACACCACACTGGAAAATCTCAGACAGACAGACATAGACTATAAGTAATATATGACTTAGGAGCATTGTTCATTCCTATAGGACAATGCTCCTTAAAACATAAAACAACACATAATGGTTTGAATGAACATGTCTCTCACATACTCAGATGTTTGAGTAACTGAACTACACTTGATATTGCTATTTGGTATGTTTTGAAGGTGTGATCTTGCTATACAATTCTCAGTAATCTTGTCTGCTTCATGATTTGCTTCAAGCTGAGGCTCAGCTTTCTGCTCCTGCTGCCACTCTTACCTGTGTCCATGGTGATAAATTCTTATCAGCTGGATCCATAGATGGCTTTTTTATAGAAATATACCATTCCTACTATAAGTTGCCTTGGTGATAGTGTCCTAGTCAATAATAGGAAAGCAGTTAATACAGAGCAAAAATAGAAACAGGAACTCTCTCTCTCTCTCTCTCTCTCTCTCTCTCTCTCTCTCTCTCTCTCTGTGTGTGTGTGTGTGTGTGTGTGTGTGTGTGTGTGTATTTGAGTATGCACATGCATGAGAACAATTAGCAAAACTGGTAAGATTAGACTAAGATTTTGGAAAGAATTATTGTTTGGGGTTTGAACAAAATAACAAATAACATTACCAAGCCTTTTCCAAGTCTTCTATGGAAAACACTAAGGCTTAGTTGGAATCAGTGGTATCGTACCACCATTATGAATATTGACATGAAACTGAAATTGACCATAGGTTGAGTGTAAAATTTATAGCACAGAGGTAAAAGCAGAATCTGCAAAGTAGCTCAGTCAATATTTTTGCAGCAAAAGTAGGACATGGGTTCAGATCTTCAGCATCTACATAAAAATGTTGATTGTGGTGTCATATGTCTGTAACCTTAGGGTCAGGGAGAAGGGTGGGGCCAGGAGGCTGCCTTAAGGCCAACCAGTCTATGAATGGCAGGTTCATTATGAGACAGTGTCTCCAAAATATATGGTAGAAAACAGTTGACAACTCCTGATATTGATCTCTCATAGGCACACACATGCACACACAGAAAAACACACACACATGCACACACACAAACATATACACAATTACCAACAAATTATAATTGTGCCTTAATTTAAAATTTGTATGTGTATTTGGAAATTGCCTGCATGAATTTTCTGGCTTATATGCCAGAAGATAGTAAGAGATGCCCATCTAGAACAGAAGTTAAAGATTGAGTAAACTGAAGAATAGGGAACTAAACCTGGGTCCTCTACAAGTATAACCCATGCTCCTAATCACTGGGGATCTCTCCAGTCTGTGTTTTATGAAAGAGTCTGGAAGTTAAACAGGTGTCAGCATGTTATTTTATAGCACATATTTATATAGATATGTCATTGTGTTAGAGGAAACATCAGCATCTCCTGAACTTGGCCTTAGAAAAAATTCTGAAAGGAAAATGAGAATTTAGAAAGCACAGAAGGAAGGGTAAGGGTCTAGAAGGATGCTTCCTCAGTTAAGAGTATTTGCTTCTCTCACAGAGGATTCTGGGCAGTTCCCAGCACCCAGCATGGCAGCTTTAACTGCTGTAACACTGGTTTCAGGAGATCTGGTTACTGACTCCCACAGACCACCTGCACACCTGTGGTAAAAATAAACTCACATAGCCACACACTCATAAAAAGTAAAGACTTTAAATCATAAGCATGAATTCATTAATGCTGTTTATGTTTTCTTTTTACGTCTTTCTAGACTGTGAATTACTGATTTTGATAATGAATCCCAGGCCTTCCTTTCTGCTGAGAAAAGGAAAAGTCGCATCTTGTGCGTCAGAAGCAGTTTGTAACCAGAAGCAGAAAACAAGTGTGCACATCATAATGCAGAAACATAAACCATGGGTGTATCTGTCCTCAATTCTTCTGAAGGAAAGTGAGGAGGATCTTTATTGTGTCCCATTGTATAATAAATTATAGATCACTAACATTTCAATGAAATAGTATATTTTTTACCTCATTCAGATGTGTTTGGAAGATAGATGTGGCGTTTTGTTTGCACTACAGTTTCAGACAGTCCATTCAATGACAATTATGCTAAAATGACCTCTTATAATGACATTTCCCCCACACTGGGTTCTTAAGCACCCAAATAAAGTGTTAAATATTTTTAAGTAGTGCTTTAGAATCTCTAGCAGGAGTTTTGCCTTTTGTTAGATTAATGCATAATTAGAGTAGGCCTAGGCAATAATGTTACCCTGAAAGTTTGTTGGGGAAGTTTTAATTAACTTTGCATAAGACACCCTTATCAGAGGCCTGAGAAAAGACACCAAGATAATGAAAATTGGTGAAGTTTTGTGTTAAAGAGTAACTTAGGCATTATCCAAATCTACTGTATTTTCATTTCAAATATTAATGCCTCATAAGTGTGTGTGTGTGTGTGTGTGTGTGTGTGTGTGTGTGTGTGTGTGTGTGTGTGAGTCCATGAGCATAGGTAACGACAATGGCCACAAGTGGACCTCTGATACATGGGAGTTGGAGTTTCACGCAGTTATGTGGTGTCTGCCATAGTTATTTGGCAGTGAACTTATGTCCTGCAAGAACAGTCTATGAGCTTAAGTGCTGGGCCAATAGCCTATCTTGCCTTACAAAGAGAATGGTAATACTGAGATCCTGAGGAAGACTGATCTAACTTGATTCTTAGTCCTACTAGCAATCAAGTTAAGGGTTATTCTCTTCTGCTTCTTTATCTAGACATTTAAAAAGCACAGTTTATTATTTAAAAAAAAACACACTTTTATCATTCCTTTGAGAATTTCACAGCATGTACTTTGATCATATTTTCTCCCCGCCCCCCTGTACTTAACTCTTCCCAGATCCATCTTTCTCTTTCCACCCAACTTTGTGTCATCCCTTGCTTTAGCATCAATGTGTGTTATCCAAGAATACATGTGGAATTTTACCAGAGGATGGCCAAGGGCAATTCTTAAAGAAAATTGACCCATCCTCCCAGAAGCTGACAGTTACAGCTCAACAGATAGGAGTGGAATTTTCATGCCCATCTCAACTTTCCATGAGGGGAATTTGGTTTTACTTTAGGATTAAATAGGCCTTTTTCATGTAAAAAGCATGTTTTTATGGAAGTCACTCATTTCAAAGGTGATGGTAAACATTCAGCCTGCTCATTTTAAATCTCCCAGTATCCTGGGAAAAGAATAAAAAAAAAAAAAAAAAAAAAAAGGGACTGCTTGCATATCTAAAAGTGTGGCTTTACCCAGTTGTGGGTTCACAACCACCTTAATTATGAGCAGAGCAGACCAGCAAAAAAGGTCTCCAAAAGATAATTTTGAATTCAGATGCAGTTTTTCATTCTTGTCTCAAAAAAGATTAAGAAATACAATTTGATTGTCAGTTAAAACAAAACTGAGTCCCATTGTCAGCAGGAAGCAGTCATAATAATTACAGCCTTTTTCTCATTTATAATCAATCAACAGAAGGCTAGGACTGGTGTCGGGGGCACAAAAGCCCATATTTTACATCAAAGCAATGTTCTCTCAGAGTCCCTCAGTCCCTACCTGGCATACCCTGAGCCCAACCTTGACATGCCAGTCCAGAGGATGGGCTGCCCTTCCCCTAGAAATCTTACCTGTATATTCCAGACATTGTAGTCTCTAGCTCCCTTCTCCTTCTCTCCTCTCTCTGCTACTGTGTGCCCTTTTTCTTTTTCTATCTCCCCCTCTTCAGGTGGTAACTCCCCTGGCCTCAATTTCTGGGGCTAGTAAACTCACCACAGAGCAGTTTCCCAATGAACTTGTCTTTAATATAATCTCATCTGCCTTGAATAAGCTCATCTCACTAGAGGCAGAGAGCAATGCCCTTCTGGACTGCACATCTGAAATTTTAGAAGAAAATGGAAAAAAAAAAAAAAAAAAAAAAAACAGAAACCATACCCAAAAAATGTTGACAGCCAAAAGCAATCTCTGGGCTCAAAGCAATAAAATAGAAATAATGAGATTGTGGCTTTTTAAAGGCAAATGATGAATCAGAAAATAAACCTGTTATATAGTAACATATACCTGGATATGAATTTTAAATAAATAATGTCTAAGCTATAATCTACAGAAACAAAGGCTGAGAATAAAGGAAAATACTAAAGAAGACACATGTCCCTGGGAGAAGAAAATAGATTTAAAAGATGGACTGGAGCCAGGTGGAGAGAAAGAAAATGGTTAGGAGGTTCAGGTGAAAAGTAGGAGGGGAGATGGTTTGAGGGAGGGAATGAGAGGAGAGAATTTAAGGGATTTTGATGGCAATATGGCAATCTAGTTCAGTAGAAACGTGCTGTTTTATCAGAATGCAATCCTGCTGAAGTCTCCAAATAATGAAAAAGGAACCTCTACTGGCCATCTTATTCCCCAAACAAAATATCCAGTACTCAGACTGAGTTTCATCCCATTGAGTTGTTAGCCAAAAAGTCCCATGGAAATCCACAAACATACAAGGTTATTGTGAGAAAATAGAATACTCTCCACAAAGGGAAAAAAGGATCCCACTGATGTAGCCATCACACACACACAGAGGTTACTGAACAATGTGAGATCAAACTGGTGTATACGATACCAAATGTTATTCTGCAGTGTACCAAATGAGAAAAGTAAACATCAACCTATGCACAAAACCTGTGATCTATCTGTGGGGCTGCCCGAACTTTGTTTCTGCCACTGCTGTGAGATGCCAGGCTGGCCAAGCCAGCAGGGGACTGGCTAGGTGCCAAGGGGTTCAGGAAAGTTTCTGGTGACTGGCAGCAAATTCAAGAGAGCAGATCTTTTTCCAGCAGCAGTGTTACAGATCTTATGACAAAAGCTTTCAGACAATGGAATAATTCCTGCACACCTTTAATTTTGGACAGGTCGCATATACATAGTTTGGGGATGGTTCAGAGTCTGACAACAGGTACTTCCTATTGGCTTGGTCTGAAGGCTTGGGATACCTCATCTACATATTTGGGATTGTGGTTCTGCTTGTTTTGAGCCTACCTTAAGTGTAATCATGTCCTCACCTTAGGAGGAAGGTCCAGGGGCCTGACTGTTCTGTCCTGAGCCTACATCATGTCCTTACCTGCAGAGGAGTGACTTGTGGGGTGACTGATCTGGCTTGAGTCTATGTCACATCGTCTCCTGTGGAAGAGAGACTTGGGGTGTGACCTGTGCTACCTGACAGGGGACTATAGGGACTGGAGCTTCATGTTGGGGGGGGGGGTGACAGTAGGGCAATGAAGGCACAGACATTGCAGGGGTAAGCAGTCATTGTCTGATTTGAAGTCTAACACCATGATTTGGAATCCATACCTGATATTGCTTGGTAGAACAAAATCCAGTCTGCATAACCCAGGGACTTAAGATGTCCCTTCAAATCTCTCTGTTCAGAGGTCAGGGATCCATCAGAGGAGAATGCAGGAAGAAGTGGGGAGATGGAGGTGACAGAGGATATCAAGAGACAATGACCATCTATAAAAAGCTCATATGAACTCACTAAGGCTGAATCAGCAATCACAGGACTTACATAATCTGGTGGAGGTTCTCTGAATATACACTATCATTTTAGTTTCATACATTTATAGCACACCTGAATGTGAAAATATGGCTGTTGTATTCTTGTGCCTTCTTTTGAGGACCTTTTATTTCTCTGCTAGCTTGTCTTCTCTAACTTCCATATGCTAGCTTCTGTTTTACATTGTCATATATTGTGTTGTTATGCTTTGTGTATTTTCACAGAGACCTGTTGTTCTTTTCTAATGAGAGACAGAAAGGGAGTGGATAAAAATGACAGAAGAGGTAGAGAGAAACTGTAAGAGGTAGAGGAAAAAGAAGTTGTATTCATATCATGTTGTATGAGAAAAGAACATGTTTAATAACAGGGCAAAGAAAAAATACTGATAACCAATGCCAAGACAACTTAAACAAATCATTCATTTTCCATCAGTTTTGGTCCAAAATGAATAATATGAATAAAAGTTTTGCCCTCAGTGGCTAGGAATGAAGCCATCCTCCCAGCCTTTGTGGAGGACTGTTGCTACAAGGTTACAAACAACCAGCTACCATTGCTTCTGGCCAAAATGCAAACAAAGGCCTTGGAAATTATCACTTAAGCAGTTTTCTGGTGCTGGTGTAGACTATAACACCTATACTGGGGTGAGTACCACCTGAATTACAAGATTATTACCAGCCATGGTTTTGGTTTGCCTTGCAGTTAGAATGCAGTACCCACAAGATATTTGTCTGTTCAGCAGTTTGGCAGTCAAGAATCTTGGATAGGATGAAAGCAACAAGAAGGGCAGATTTATGGATAGTTGGTTTACTAGCTTCCTTGCACAATAAAAAACTGTAGTATCTGTAAGGTGAAGAATACAATGAGCTAAATCCAGTATAGAAAGAGTCAACTCAAGTCATCAGTCTCTATAATGGAACATTACCCAAAAGTTCATGTTCTTGTCATATATTTTGCTATTCATTTTGATAATTGTGCACACAAAGGAAATGAAATTAATCAACATGTTCAGGACTGAGAGGAAGAAAATCAAGCAATTAATGTTCTTGGCAGATTTGTCTTTATGATGCTTCCAAAGGATTTTGTGGTACTGATAGTCATTGTCTGGAAGACCTTTAAGAGGCAGGTGGTACAAACGAACACCCTGTGGTCATACTTGATGAATCTCAGAAATGCAAGGCACAACTCCACTCATGTCCTTTATTGACTCCTTAGGGTTAAGAGTGAATAAACAATTGAGCGGTAAGAGCTATGACAGATTCCTTTTTCTTAACCAGACCAAACTGAGTCTAGATACAATGGAGTAATGACTCATAAGAACAAATGGTGCAAAAGTGGGAAAACACAGAGAAGTGAGGTGATTGATGTTCATCAGCCACCAACTGTGTCCATGAAAAAGAGATACACAGCCTCTTAAGATGGAGGTAAGTGTACAAAAGGCTAGAAAAGTAGACACCACTGTGAGGATGTTCTGAGTATCTCTGGACTCTGGGGAATTTCAGCTGGAACTGTGAGTGCTACGAATGTGTTGAACCCTCTTCTTGTGTCTGTACAGAATGACAATCACAGAGACACTTGCCAAGGCAGTAATCACAGAAAAGAAGACTTCAGGGCACACCACCAAAGCTGTATAGAGTGAGTCACTGAAATCATCACTTCCTACAAGGGAACAATACCCAAAATCTCGTGTTCTTGTCACATTTGTGCTATTCCTTTTGATAAATGTGTACAGAAAACAAATTAAGTTAATCAGCACATGCAAGACCCAGAGGAGGGAAGTGAAACAGCCAATGTACTTGGAAGCTTTGACTTTATAATACATCCAAAACGATTTCTTGGGACTGATGGTTAGGGTTTGGAAAACACTCAAGAGGCAGATGGTACATATGGGCGTACCTCGAGCAAATCCTTGAAGGAACAAGAGGAGCTTACATTCTAATTGACTCAAGAACTCCTTCAATCCCCAAATTGCCATTGTCTGGGGCACACCTATAGAGAGAATAATCACCAAGTTGGCTGCCATTAGGTTCATCAAAATCAAATCTGTGGGCTTTAATGTACATTCTCTGTAGTAAAGGACTAGATAGTAGAAGGAAAACATTCCCCAGAATTCCAGTTGCAGTTTGTGATAGGAAAATAATTCTGATTGCCAGATTCCAGAAGACCATTCTGTGATTCAGGAGTTTTCTTTACAGCATAGCCACTATGTTTCTCTGGTCAAATAAATAATGGCTACTGGTTGTAGCCTGTGGTGAATGAGGACATCTTTAATCCATGGAATTACTAAAACGATATAAGATTCTCTATACTCACAAGTACAAGGCCAACCTAGAGCACATCAAAAACAAACAAACAAACAAAAAAATTCTCATCCCAAAAATTTTGAAATGAGTTATTACTTTCATGCTTGGTACTGTAGGATGACTTAGCACCTCAGAATGCACATATTGAAAATAGGAAATATGTCAAGTTTCCTAGAATGTGCAGCACTCAGGATAATATGATACTGGCCTATGAGAAAGGAGCCAACATAAACACACAGAATATAATACTTTTCAGAAAACACACACCAAACACACACACACACACACACACACACACACACACACACACACACACACACACCAACTCCAGGAACAACCACAAAACTTAAATAAAGCACTTCTTTTTCCAACAAAATACGTTTATTTCTTATTTGGGAGTTTTACAAATTCACCCTGATCACATTCACTTTTACTTCCCACATCCACCACACTCCACTTTGACTTCACCTGAACAAAAGAATGTTTTTCAAATTGTCTTATCTGTATACTCTTTGGAGCACGGTCAGTTTTCTTTAATAAAACAATACTTAATGTATACTACACCTGAAATCAAGTAATGACTAATGAGAAATGCCTAACACCACTTAGACTATATCCCTAGTATTGTGAATGGACAAAGCTTTCTCTGTCTTCTCTCTGGTTGTGTGCTCTTGGGTTTTATATGAATTTGATCCTCTCTTTTCTAAATCCTTCATGAACTGATGCACAGAAAAGAACCTACCTCTGTTCTGGACAGTGGGGGTCAAGATGCTAACTCTATGCTTTGGATTCTGTACTACTGCTTGGTTGGTTTGATTCCTTATGCTAAATTCCAGTCAAGATGTAGCTTTTTCCAGGATCTTTGCCTTTAAAACCTAGATGTAAATATATTCTAGGATACTCCGTAGGAAAAATGTTTTGCTCTAGACAGTCATGAAGCCTGCTAAATACAGACTCTGGATGTGAAGACTTGTTGAGCAAAGTGGTCTTTTTGCTGCCATGAACTTGTATTTATTTTTGATCACTAAAAATTATGAAAATTGTATAATATATTAGAACATTGGTTCAAGTAAAAACATAATTAAGATCTGACTGTTATGAAAAATTATACCACATAAACATGTTCACGTGCATGCGTGCCTGTGTGTACGCACAGGCACACACACCCACGCACATAAACACACACACACAAACACACACATGCATGTCAGGAGTCTCAGTGAGAAGGGGCTTCTGGTATGATGAAATTTCCCAGATTCGTACATTCCAATAATCAGACTGACTAAGAAAAAAATTCAACATCTACAATAGTTGTTGGTTTACAACTCCATTTGTAAAACCCACACACAAGTAAAACGTGGTCTAACCTTGAAAATGCTACCACTGAACCACTGTAAGCCCACACACAAGTAAAATGTGGTCTAACCTTGAAAATGGGTCCACTCCATGTGCAGCTTATTCCTTTCAGAAATGTAACAGAGATCTGTTTTTGTTAAAGTTGAAGGGAACTCTTGAGAACCTTATAGTATTTTTCCATTCTATATACTGTGTTCCACACTATGCCTTGCCTGTGAAAATGCCTTGAGAGAGTTATTACTTTTGTTTTATTAGTTCATGTTATGAACAAAGAAAGAAAAGGAAGAAATGACAAAAGAAAGGAATTTGAGGAGAGAGGAAGGGAGGGAAACAAGGAAAGATACATGAAGAAAAAAGTGGAAGAAAAAAGGAAGAAGAAGAAGAGAGAGGGTAATTTAGCTATGGTTCTGGTTGAATGGAGCTGGTCTGGTAAATGTACCTGAAAATTATTAAATCATAGTTTGATACCATGATCCAAACAAATTCCTTTGATACTTGTGAACACTTATTCATAGTGATGTGTGAGTATACTTAAACATTGTTATAACAGTATCATAAAGCTGTTCTTTATATGTATAATACTCCATCTGATCAACATACACATAGGAAATAGTTCGTTTAGGATATACACTTTCAAAGAGAAAGCATGTGAAAAACCGATATTATTGAAAGCTTTGTTTTAGTTATTGTTCTTGTTAAGATTTTGTTTGTTTGTTTTATGCATGGTCTCTCCATGTTTCCTGGAATGTGCTATGTAGTCCAAGTTGAACTCGATCTCACAGAGATTCTCCTGCCTCTTCCTTCTAAGCGTTAGGACTAAAAACACAACAGGCTACTAGAGAATATTTTAACTTTCTCTATATGATGAATATAGATATATGAAATGTGAGATCATTCAGGATACACATTTCTCAAGAGGACAAGTGAAAACCAACATCCCTGGTATAAATGTTAATTTCATACAAATGGAGGTTAGAAATTAATACTGTGGCAGGATTTCTTTATCCTAGCTAGTTCTCCAATAGCCATAGAGACACTAAGCTTTAACACAATACCTGGATAGTCACTTGATCTATTTTAACACACTAAACTAATCTGGTTACCTCCTACCCAAAATACACAGGATACTTGCATTTGGGTCTTTCCATGCTTCAACTGAACACTTATGAACTACTTATTCTTTGTGACTCAAACAGAATCTTCTCTCCTCTCACCTCTCCCCCCATCCACCCCCTTGTCATTTCTTTGGCTGGTAGAGACCCAGTTCTATTGTCTCTTCTACTCGGCATAATCAGCATGTATTTGACAAGGCAAAGAAAAAAATGCTCCAATATGTTCAGAGCAGCCATATTTACAATAGCCAGAATCTGGAAAGAACCCAGATGTCATTCAACAGAAGAATGGATACAGAAATTGTGGTACATTTACACAATGGTGTACTACTCAGCTATTAAAAACAATGACTTCATGAAATTCCTAGGCAAGTGGATGAAACTTGAAGCTATTATCCTCAGTGAGGTAACCCAGTCACAAAAGACCACACATGGTATGTACTCACTGATAAGCAGATACTAGGCCAAAAAGCTCGGAATACCCAAGAAACAACTCACACAACTTATGAAGCTCAAAGAGAAGGAAGGCCAGAAGGTAGATGCTTCAGTTCTTCTTAGAAGGGAGAACAAAACACTCATGGGAGGAAATAAAGGGACCAATAGAGGAGCAGGGATTGAAGCAAAGATCATCCAGAGACTGCCTAACTGAGTATCCACTCCATATGCAGCCACTAAACCCAAGCACTTTTGCTGATGCCAAGTAGTGCTTACTGGCAGAAACTTGATATAAATGCCTCCTCAGAGTCCCTGCCAGAGCCATACTGATACAGAGGAGGATGTTTGCAGCTAACCACCAGACTGAACTGCGGGACCATAATGAAGGAGCTAGAGAAAGGACTGTAGGAGCTGAAAGGTTCTGCAGCCCCATGGGAAGAACAAAAGGATCAACTAACCAAACCCACCACAGTTCCCAGAGATTAAAACACCAACCAATGAGTTTTTATGGAGAAACCCATGGCTCCAGGTGTATATGCAGCAGAGGATAGCATTTTCTGGTGTCAGTGGGAGGAGAGGCCTTTGGTCCAGCAAAGGCTCATTTTCACAGTGTAGGGAAACTCCAAGGTGCTGAGGTGGAGAGGATGTTTGGGAGAAGGAACACCTTCATGGAGGCAATGGGATGGGGAGAGGGGATGGAACTGGAGAAAAGGGATAAGATCTGAAATGTAAATTCAAAAATATCCAAAAAAAAAAAAAAAAAGAAATGAGACAGAATATTTGTCACATAAGCATTTCAATGCTATGTCCAAACTAAAACAAGTTCTGAGAACAGAGAAATCAGCATTCATATATCAGATGACATTTTCTAAGTGCATAAAGGCATTATGCCTACACCTTAAAGCTTTTTCAAGTCTTACCTACCTCAAGTTGTTCTTCCTGAGAGAACCTGTACATTTTCAGAGGGATGACTCCAGTGGAAGAGACCTGCAACACCTATGTAGCTCAAAATATTTACTCACAATTATTGACATCTTAAAAGCTGCTATGGCATTTGATACTCCTTAATTGATAAAGAACAAGAACTATGTGTAAAACATGATTGGAAATTGAGGATTTGTTTATCCACATGCATTCAATGTAGTGAAATAAAAATCAATGTGGTTGGAAGGAATCAGAGATCAGCACCCACCACAGTATATCACCACTCCTGTGTTCAGATTTATGAGGTCACCTTGTTCAATCTGGAAATTTCTTTTTATCTTCAAAGCCATAGGATTCTGAAATCAAAATCAGAGTGTGGTTATATCCACTGAAAGAAAATATCACTGGTAAATATTCCCTTTATTTTATTTTGTTTACAGTTAAATGTATAATGGTAAATCTATTTTTCAAATGATTTATTTTCACTGTACGTATATCAAATGTACCATTCAAATTCTACAGCCTTTCTTACCTGATAATAATGTGGATCTACAGGGAACCAAAGACATAGACTAGTATAGTAGTTCCTAACAGTGAACATAATTCTATGCCACTCAGAGACTGAGACATCAAAACCTACCTTTCATGTGTCTCAGTATTGCTGGGCCATCTTCTATTATCTTTCAGTCCCTTATGTTCATTTATATATCCACCAGAAAGAACATGTTTCTAGTAATGACTAAGAGCCAGTAAGTCAGGAACCTATTTATCCTCTCTCTCTCTCTCTCTCTCTCTCTCTCTCTCTCTCTCTCTCTCTCTCTCACACACACACACACACACACACACACACACACACACACACGCACACACACACAAACACACATCTCACATTTCTTATATTGGCTCCTGACAATGTGTTAATCTGCATGCCTCAATTTCATTGCTTCCAAATATCTCACACTGACAAGTTTAGATTAATTTTCAGTGATATCTTAAGCCATCTTATGAGAGACCATTTCTTTCTTTTCCTAAAGGCCCTCAAAGCAGGCAGTTCAGGTAGAGAGTTTTCTCTAATTTTCACAGTACCCTTAAATGGGCCATGATAAATGTCCTTTCCATACTCAATGTTAGAGTGCTCCCTTTCTACAGATAACAGGTTAGACATCATGGATGTTTTCTTCTGTACACTCTCCTCGTATATGCTGTAAGCTAATAGAAATAGCAGGTATAATTTTTGATTAATTAAGTGTATAAATGGACAGTAGTAGTAACAATTTATGAAGCACTTTTATCCTCTCAGTTTATACCTTCTTCAATACTGATAACTGTCTGATATAAGCAGTAGTTTTATTTCCACTGTCAAGGCCAGAACCTAGAAACACAAGGTATAAGTGTTAATGTAAATCCAAAGGCTCTTACTGTCAGAGTGGAGGCCAGAAGTTCTGAAAATGGCTAGTGTGGTGCAAACACAGTCTTCTTAGTCTATGAGCACAAAGCCGTGACAGGGTTTCTGAACCATACTCCAGTCTTTTATGCAAATTGCAATATTCCCTTGATATTTTTTTCACTTTGTTGGTATTTATTGTATGCTGTTGGTTGTGGAAAGTTTTCATTATGAAAGACAGGAGGCATCAGACATAGTAAATAAAACTTGCTGCTGTTGCAGAGGACCTGGGTTTGGTTTTCAGTACATATGTGTTGGTTCACTACTGCCTGTAAGTAAAGTTAGAGGACATTTCTGTATCATCTTCTGTCTTCTTTGGAGACTGCATTCTCATAGTGTCTCTATATACATGCAGACAAAACATTCTGAAGGTAAAATAAAAGTAGATAATAAATTAATCATTCACATGAGTTTAAATTTTGACACAACAGTTTATTTCATAGGCCGATGACAAATACTAATATAGCTTTTGAGATATCAACAAAATACAGAGCTCTAAATATGATCTGACTGAAAGGAAGCTGTCCCACATCCCAGTTCACCTGACAAGAGCTGGTATTTATGTCATCAGGAAAATGCACTTTTATCATTTTAGAGTAAAGACTCCAGTGTTAATTGCAGTTGAATTACTAACACCATTATTATGTAAAATGTGCAACATGAAATACTAAAGTGTGTTGAAATAGCTTTAGATCAAATTATGTTACTAAAATATTTAAAATTTTCGACAAAGTACTTCTAGTATTAATGAGCCTATCATAATAAAATTCACGATGCACTCAAATAGAGAAGATACATATGACATATTGAAACAAACCTTGAATAAATGTAAAAAGATAAACGTTTCCAAGCTGAAATAAAGAACTAAGTATGGAGACAAACATGCTGAGGGGTAAAGCCTTGACTCTTCATGAATATGGCCCAGTGTCCATTAGCGAGAAGAAATCTAGTAATGGAAACCGTACACCAGATTATGATCAACATTAGAGTGTGACCAAACTCAAGACATATTTGGTTTCATTGCTGTAATACTCTACTACTTCCCTTCCGTGATCTCTTCCCAACTTCAAGAGAAATGTTTCAAACCAGTCATTTCATCGGGAATAATGCAATGTTACGGCCTCTATAACTCATATAGGTGCTGACAAAAAAAAAATCACACAAAAATAGATTTCACTCCAGAACATGTTCTCATCCTGTATCTCTCCATGGTTGTCTGCTTCCTATATTTCCATTCTAATGTTTAATCTGTAAGTTCAGAACAATGCTATTATTTACACATCAGGTAAGGTGAGCTGAATTATCACATTGATGTATTACCCCAGTCCTTCAGCATATTCACAGACGGGCTGCATTACCCTGCTGTTCACCACAGTCACCCTCAATGGGGACTTATACTACAGTAAAAACAGAAAAGTACTGGCACAAGGTTAAAGACGTTTCTGTCTTTCTCACACACCTGTTAGCTGCTGAATTTTTCTTGTGTCTTATCTGTCTAGACAGTTCAAGCCAGAAATAAAGGTCTGTGACTCTCTGACTTTAACTCCCTCAAGATTGACAATTTTCATTTCATCTGCAGTGACAATGGCAGCAGTGGCTTAGGGAGACAATATCATTCTTGAACATTTCCCATTTGCTCATTTTAAAAGAGAGTTAAAAGTTTCTCATGAATGTCTCTTAAGGGACAATGTACTTTGAAATGGTGTTAACTTTTCATGATTCCTTGAGGATGACTGACTAGCTTTCTTTAGAAGGTTCTAGAGACTTTGAGGTCATATTAATGAAGAGTTTAGAAAAGTCTTTATGTTCCATTGAACTCGGGCTTCTCTGACTTCTTCCAAATAAAATCAATTTAATTCTTAAAAAATTTAGAACAATTAATACTTCAATATCTTTGAGTATTTCATTTATGTATAGGTGATTTAGACAAATTTACCCTTTATTAACCTGTAGAAATCTAAAATAAATAGAGGAAGAAGAAGAAGAGGAGGAAGAGGAAGAGGAGGAGGAGGAGGAGAAGGAGGAAGAGGAGGAGGATGAGGAAGAGGAAAATTATAACAATGACAAAGAGGAGGAGGAAGACTACAACTATGCCAAGAATGACAAAAAGATGAGGACAGGGTTGAAGAAGGGAAGAGTGTGTGAAAAGAGAGTCTGAAAGGTGAGATCAGGAAGTGGGGTAACATATGCGATATATTTTTTGAGTATTTTATTGAGTATTTTTGCATCAACTTTCATGAGGGAAATTGGTCTGAAGTTCTCTTTCTATGTAGAATCTTTGTGTGGTTTAGGAATGGGTGTAATCGTGGCATTGAAGAATGAGTTGGGTTAAGTTCCCTGTACTTCAATTTTGTGGAATAGTTTGGAGAGTATTCGTATTGACTCTTATATGAAGGCCTGATAGAATACTGCACTAAACCCATTGGGTCCTGGGATTTTCTTGGTTGGGAGCTATTTGATGGTTGCTTCTATTTTGTTAGGGGTTATGGGGCTATTTAGATGTTTTATGTGATCCTGATTTAACTTTAGTAACCGTTGTCAGTCTAGAAATTTGTTCATTTCCCCTAGATTTTCCAGCATTGTTGAGTATAGGCTTTTGTAATAGAATCTGATGATTTCTTGAATTTTCTCAGTTTCTGTGGTTATGTGTCCACTTTCATTTCTGATTTTGTTAATTTGGATACTCTCTCTGTGCCCTCTGGTTAGTCTGGTTAAGGGTTTATCAATCTTGTTGATTTTCTCAAGAACCTGCTCTTGGTTTTGTTGATTCTTTCTATAGTTCTTTTTTTCTGTATTTGGTTGATTTTAGCTCTGAGTTTGATTATTTCCTGCCATCTACTCCTCTTGAGTATCTGCTTCTTCTTTTTTTTTTTTTTCACAGAGCTTTTAGTAGTGCCATCAAGTTGTTAGTGTATGCTCTCTCTAGTTTTTTTTTTCTTTCTATTTTTTTTTTTTTTTTTTTTTTTGAGGTGCTCAGAGATATGAGGTTTCCCCTTAGCACTGCTTTCATTGTATCACATACATTTGGGTATATTGTGCCTTCATTTTGGTTAAATTGTAAAAAGACTTTGATTTCTTTTTATTTCTTCCTTGACCAAGCTGTCATTATTTAACTGAGCATTGCATAACTTCCATCTGAATGTAGGCTTTTTGTTGTTTTTGTTATTATTGAAGACCAGCCTTAATTCATGCCGATCTGATAGGATGCATGGAATTATTTTGATCTTCTTGTATCTGTTGAGGCCTGTTTTGTGACCAACTATATGGTCAGTTTTGAAGAAGTTTCCATATTGTGCTTAGAAGAAGGTATAGTTTCTTGTTTTAAGATGAAATATTCTATAGATGACTGTTAAATCCATTTTGTTCATAAAGTTTGTTAGTTTGCTGGATATAGTAACTTTGTCTGGAACTTGCTTTCCCTTAGGTTCTGTATGATGCCAGTCCAGGATCTTCTAGCTTTCATAGTCTCTGTTAAAAAGTCTGGTGTAATTCTAATCAGTCTGCCTTTAAATGTTACCTGTTCCTTTTCTCTTACTGCTTTATTATTCTTTCTTTGTTTTGAGCATTTGTTGTTTTGACTATTTTGTGTCGGGAACAATTTGTTTTCTGGTCTAGTTTATTTGGATTTCTGTAGGCTTCTTATAAATTTGTGATCATCTTTTTTTTTCTTCTATAATTTTGTTAAAGATATTTACTGCGCCTTTCAATTGCTATTCTTTGCTCTTTTCTATACCTATTATCTTTAGGTTTTGTCTTCTCATTGTGTCCTGGATTTCCTGAATGTTTTGGCTTAGAATCTTTTCAATTTTTTATTTTTTTTCTGACTGTTATTTCCATGATTTCTATGTTATCTTCTGCTCCTGAGATTCTTTTCTTCATTTCTTATATTCTGTTGGTGATCTATGACTCCCGATGTCTTTCCTAGGTTTTCCAATTTCAGGGTTGTCTCCTTTTGCTTTTTCTTCAAGTTTCTATTTCTATTTTCAGGTTCTTAACCTGGTTGTTTGTGTTTTTCTTTAGCTTTTTAAGTAATTTCTGTTTCCTCTTTAAGGGCTTCAATGTGTTTCCATGTATACTCCTGGTTTTCCTGTAGTTCTTTGAGTGTATTATTTATGCACATCTCAATGATCTTCATCATTGTGAAGTATGATTTTTAAGTCTAAATCTTGTTTTTCTGCTGAGGTGGGTATCCAGTATTTGTGGTGGTGGGAGAACTGGGTTCTGATGTTGCCAAGTTGTCTTGGTTTTTGATTCTTATAGTCTTGTCATCTTGTTATGGGTGATGCTAGGTGATTTTGTTGTCTCTTACTGGAGCTATTCTTGGTTGTGGGTTTGTGGGCCTGTGGTCTCCAGGGGAGACTGTTTCTGGGTGTTCCTCTCTCAAGGTAGGTTGTGAATTCTGATGGCAGAGCCAAGTCCTGATGTACGTGGGCTGGGTCTTGCCATGGGCTGGAAGTGTGCACTCCTGGACAGTACTGCTCTTTTTACAGTAAGCATTCTGGGTGGCCTCTCTTGGGGTAGAACAAAGGCAGAAACAGTTGACTCACCCTTCCACTTAGGATAGAAAGAGCTTCTGCAGCTCTTTTGAGCTCCCAGAGACCTCTAGAAGTGAGGTATTTAATTCTCGTGTTTAATACATTTCAAATAGCAAGCTAAGCTATTGAAATTTGACAAAAATATGACATAAAAGAGAAGAAAAAGATAGAAAAAAGTCAACAATCTGTATTAGTAGATACACGATCCTATTTAAAAGAAACCATATAATATACTGGAAAATCTTCAGACCTACTTAAAATTTCTGGTTACAAAATCAATACAAATAACAATAACCTCAATATATACCAAAATGTATTACCAGAGTAAAATATGAATATATAAATATATATGACATTTTAATAGATCCCATAAAAGAATACCTAACAATAAATATACCCAAAAATATTTTCAAAAACACCTATTTTTTAAAGTTTTAGTTGGTTATTTTATATATTTACATTTTAAATGTTATCTCCTTTCCTGGTTCCCTCCTCCCATTTTACCTTGCCCCTCTTCTATGAGGATGCTTCCACTTTCACCCACCCAGTAACACCTCAACATCTTGCATTTTTCCTACACTAGGGAAATGAATCTTTACAGGACCAAGGGCTTCTCTTCCTATTGATGCCAGACAATGCCATCCTCTGTTTCATATGCATCTGGAGCCATGGGTCAGTCCATGTCTCTTCTGTGGTTGCAGGTTTAGTCCCTGGAAACTCTGGGGTGTATTGTTGGTTGATATTGTTGTTCTTCCTATAGGGTTGCAACCCCCTTTAGCTCGTTTAGTCCTATCTCTGAGTACTTCATTGGAGACCCCATTCTCAGTACAATAGCTGGCTACAGGCATGTGTATCTGCATTCATCAGGCTCTAGCAGAGTCTCTTAAAATACATCTAGATCAGGCTCCTGTCAGAAAGCTCTTCTTGGCATCCACAGTTTTATGTGGGTTTGGTGACTGTACTTTGGATAAATCACCAGGTGGGGAAGTCTCTGGATGACCTTTACTTTAGTCTCTGCTCCACACTTTGTCTCCATATTTCCTCCTGTCTTTGGGTCCCCCTTCTAAGAATGACTGAAGAATTCACACTTTTGTCTTCCTCCTTATTGAGCTTCATGTGGTCAGTGGATTGTATTTTGGGTATTTCAGAGCTTTTGAGCTAATATTCACGTATCAGTGAGTACATGCCATGGGTGTTCTTTTGTGAATGAGTTATTTCACTCAGGAAGATATTTTATAGTTCTATCCTTTTGCCTAAGATATTCATGAAGTCACTTTTTTCAACAATTGAGTAGTACTTCATTGTGTAAATATCATATTTTCTGTATCCATTCCTCTGCTGTTCTTTTCAGATTCTGGCTGTTATAATTAAGGCTGCTATGAACATAGTGGAACATGTGTCCTTGTTCTGTCTTAGAGCATCTTTTGGGTATAGGCCTATGAGTTGTATAGCTGGATGCTCAGGTAGCACTATGTCCAATTTTCTGAGGAACCATCACACTGATCCTGAGATTGATTGTATCAGATTGCACTCCCAACAACAAAGGTAATGTTCTCCTTTTTCTA
Organism: Micromys minutus; assembly: GCF_963924665.1. Lineage (NCBI taxonomy): Eukaryota > Metazoa > Chordata > Mammalia > Rodentia > Muridae > Micromys > Micromys minutus. The sequence continues at coordinate 25,131,597 of NC_137967.1, forward strand.
CATCCTTGCCAGCATCTGTTGTCATCTGAGGTTTGATGATAGCCTTTATGACTAGTGTGATGTAGAATCACAGTGTTGTTCTGATTTGCATTTCCATGATAATTAAGAATGTTGAAATTTTTCTTTAGTTGCTTCTCAAACAATCAATATCCTTCAGTTAAGAATTCTTTGTTTCACTATGTACCCGATTTTTAGTGGGGTTATTTGATTGTCTGGATTCTTGAGTTCTTTGTATATATTAGATATTAGCCTTTTACCAGATGTAGGATTGGTAAAGATTGTTTTTCTAATCTGATGGTCGCTGTTCTGTCTTATTGGCAGTGTCCTTTGCCTTTCATTAGATGCTGAAAAAGCATTTGAGAAAATTCTACACCTCTTCATGATAAAAGACTTTGAGAGATCAGGAATTCATGGACCATACCTAAATATAGTAAAAAAAAAAATATGCAGAAAACATGTAGCCAGCATCAAACAATATGGAGAGAAACTTGAAGCAACTTAACTAAAATCACGGGCTAAATAAGTCTGCCCACTAATCCATTCCTATTCAATATAGTACTAGAATTCCTAGCCAGAGAAATTACACAACAAATGGAGGCCAAAGAGTTACAAATTAAACAGGAAGAAGTCAAACTTTCACTACTTGCAGATGATGTGATAGTATACTTATGTAAGCCCAAAAGTTCAACAAGAGAACTCCTAAACAACTTCAGCAAAAAGGCTGGATATAAAATTAACTCAAACAAACCAGTAGCCCTCCTCTACTGAAAGAATACACCGGCTGATAAAGAAATTATAAAAATGACATTCTTCAAAATAATCACACATAATATAAAATACCTTGGTGTGATTCTGGCCAAGCAAGTAAAAGATCTGCATGGCAAGAACTTCAAGTCTTTGCAGAAAAAAATAATCAAAGAAGATCTCAAGGTGGAAAGATCTCCCATGATCATGGATTGGCATGATTAATATGGCCACAACTTTGAAAGATCTTTTCTCCATTCTCTGCTCCTCTATTTGTCCCTTTATTTCCTCTCATGAGTGTTTTGTTCTCCCTTCTAAGGACTGAGGCATCCAACTTCTGCCATTCCTTCTCTTTAAGCTTTATAAGTTGTGTGAGTTGTTTCTTGAGTATTCATACCTTTTGCTTTAGTATGCCCTTATCAGTGAGTGTTCTTTTGTGACTATGTTGCCTCACTCAGGATAATAGCTTCAAGTTCCATCCATTTGCCAAAAAATTTCATATAGTCATTGTTTCTAATAGCTGAGTAGTACTCCATTGAATAATTGTACCACAATTTCTGTATCCATTCCTCTGCTGAAGAACATCTGGGTTCTTTCCAGCATCTGGCTATTATAAATAAATCTGCTATGAACATGGAAAAACATGTGTCCTTGCTATATATTGAAATATGTTTTGGGTATATGCCCAGGAGTGGTATTGCTGGGTCTTCAGGTAGTACTATGTTTAATTTTCTGAGGAATCCCCAGACTGATTACCACAGTGGTTGTACCAGCTTACAACCCCACCAAAGTAGAGGCATGTTCCTTTTTCTCCACATCCTCGCCAGCATCTGTGGTCACCTGAGTTTTTGATCTTGGCCATTCTGACTGGTATGAACTGAAATCTTAGGGTTGTAATGATTTGCATTTCCCTGGTGAGTATTGATGTTGAACATATTCTTAGGTGCTTCTCATCCATTCGATATTCTTCAGTTGAGAATTCTTTGTTTAGTTCTGTACCCCATTTTAATAGGATTATTTGATTCTCTAGAGTCTAACTTCTTGAGTTCTTTGTATTTATGGGATACTAGCTTTCTATCAGATGTAGGATTGGTAATGATCGTTTTCCAATCTTAGTTGCCTTGCTGTCCTTTTGACAGTGTCCTTTGACTTACAGAACCTTTGCATTTTCATGAGGTCCCATTAGTTAATTCTTTATCTTAGACCATAAGACTTTGGTGTTCTGTTCAGGAAATTTTTACTGTGCCCATGTGTTCTAAGATCTTTCCCACTTTCTGTTCTATTAGTTTCAGTGTACCTGGTTTTAGGTGCAGGTCTTTTATCCAGTTGGACTTGAGCTTTGTACAAAGATATAAGAAAGGATTGATTTGCATTTTTCTGCATGCTTGACTGCCAGTTGAACCAGCACAATTTGTTGAAGAGGCTGTCCTTTTTACACTGAACATTTTTAGTACCTTTCACAAAGACCAAGTGACCACAGGTGTGTGGGTTCATTTCTGGATCTTCAATTCTATTTCGTTGATCTACCTGCCTGTCTCTGTATCAATACAATACATTTCTGTTTTGGATCACAATTGATCTATAACACAGCTTGAGGTCAGATATTTTGATTCTCCCAGAAGTTTTTTTATGATACAGAATAGTTTTTGCTATCCTGGGTTTTTCATTATTCCAAATAAATTTGCAAATTGCTCTAACTCAGTGAAGAATTTAGTTGGAATTTTGATGGGGATCACATTGAACCTGTAGATTGCTTTTGGCAAGATGGTCATTTTTCCTATGTTGATCCTTCCAATCTATGAGCATGAAAAATCTTTCCATCTTCTGAGGTCTTCTTCACTTGCTTGGTTAAGGTCACACCAAAGTATTTTAAATTGTGACTATTGTGAAGGGTGTTGATTCTCTAATTCTTTTCTTAGCCTGGTTATCCTTTGAGTAGAGGAAGGCTACTGATTTGTTCGAGTTAATTTTATATCCAGCCATTTTGCTGAAGTTGTTTATCAGCTTTATAAGTTTTCTGATGGATTTCTTTGGGGTCACTTAAGCATACTATCATGTCATCTGCAAATAGTTGTATTTTGACTTCTTCCTTTCCAATTTGTATCCCCTTGACCTCTTTTTGCTGATTGACCTCTGATTGCTTTAGCTTGTAATTTCAGCACTATATTGAATTGGTAGAGAGAGAGTGGGCAGCCTTGTCCATTCCCTGATGTTTGTAGAATTTCTTCAAGTTTCTCACTTTTTAGTGTGATGTTGGCTACTAGTTTGCTGTATATTGCTTTTACTATATTTAAGTATGGGCCTTGAATTTCTGATCTTTCCCAATCTTTTAACATGAAGGGGTGTTCAATTTTGTCAAATGCTTTCTGAACATCCAAAGTAGATCATGTGGGATTTTTTTTTTGTTTTTGTTTTGTTTTGTTTTTTTTTTTTGGTTTGAGTTTGTTTACATAGTTTTTGTAGATTTTGTAGTTTTGATAGATTTCCATATATTGAACCATCCTTGTATCCCTGGAATGATGCCTACTTGATCATTGCGAATGATCGTTCTGATGTGTTGTTGGATTCGGTTTGCAAAAATTTTATTGAGTAATTTTGCATTAATGTTCATGAGACTAATTGGTATGAAGTTCTTTTTCTTTGTAGGGTCTTTGTGTGGTTTACAAATGAGCATAATTGTAGCATCTAAGAATGAGTTGGATAGGATTCCCTCTGTTTTTATTTTCTGGAACAGTTTGGAAAGTATTGGTATTAGGTTTTCCAAGAAGGTCTGATGTAAATCAGCACTAAACCCATCTGGTCCTGGGCTTTTTTGTTTGGGAGGCTTTTGATGAGTGCTTCTATTTCTTTAGGGGTTATGGGGATGTTTAGATAATTTATCTGATCCTGATTAAATGTTGGTACCTGTTATCTGTCAAGAAATTTATCCATTACCTCTAGATTTTCTAGTTTTTGGGAGTATAGGCTTTTGTAATAGGATCTGATAACATCTTGAATTTCTTCAGTCTGTTGTTATATCTCCTCTTTCATTTCTGATTTTGTTAATTTGGGTACTCTCTATGTTCCCTCTAGTTAGTTTTGCTAAGGGTTTTTCAATCTTGTTGATTTTCTCAAAGAACCAGCTTCTGGTTTTGTTGATTCTTTGTATAGTCCTTTTTATTTCTATTTGACTTCAGCTCTGAGTTTGAATATTTCCTCTGTCTACTACTCTTGAGTGTATCTGCATCTGTTTGTTCTAGAGCTTTTAGGTGTATTGTCAAGCTGTTAGTGTATTTTCTCTCCAGTTTCTTTTTGGAGACACACAGAACTATGAAATTTTTTCTTAGCACTATTTTCATTGTGTCCCACAAGTTTGGGTATGTTGAATATTCATTTTTGTAAAATTCTGAAAAGGATTTAATTTCTTTCTTAATTTATTCCTTGACCTAGGTATCTTTGAGTAGAGCATTGTTCATCTTCTATATGTATGTGGGGTTTTTGTTATTGTTGTTGTTGTTAGCAAAGACATTAGTTCATGGTGATCTTATAGAATGCATGGGATTATTTTGATCTTCTTGTATCTGTTGAGGCCTGTTTTTTGACCAACTATATGGTCAGTTTTGGAGAAGGTACCATGAGGTCCTGAGAAGAAGGTATATATATATATATATATATATATATATATATATAGAGAGAGAGAGAGAGAGAGAGAGAGAGAGAGTTTTAAAATGAAATATCCTATAGATGTCTGTTAAATCCATTTGGTTCATAACTTCTGTTAGTTTCAGTGTGTTCCTTTTTAGTTTCTTCTTCCATGATCTGACCATTGATGAGAGTGGGGTGATGAAATCTCCCACTATTATTGTGTGTGGTGTAATATATGCTTTGAGCTTTAGTGGAGTTTATTTAATCATGTGGGTGTCCTTGTATTTGGAGCATAAATGTTCAAGATTAAGAATTCATCTTGATAGATTTTACCTTTGATGAATAAGGAGTATTTGTTCTTCTTTAATCTTTTTGATGACACTTGCTTGAAAATCTAGTTTATTCAATACTAGAATGGCTATTCCAGCTTTTTTCTTGGGATCATTTGCTTGGAAATTTCTATCCCAACCTTTTACTATGAGGTAGTATCTGTCTTTGTTGCTGAGATGAGTTTCCTGTATGCAGCAAAATGCTGGATCTTGTTTACATATTCAGTCTGATAGCCTATGTCTTTTTATTGCAGAACTGAGTCCATTGATGTTAAGAGATATTAAGGAATAATAATTATTGTTACTGGTTATTTTTGTTGTTCGAAGTAGAATTATGTTTGTGTGCCTTTCTTTTAGTTTTATTGCAAGTATATTATGTTCTTGCTTTATATAGGGTGTAGTTTTTCTCTTTGTGTTGTACTTTTCCATCTATTATTCTTTGAAGGGCTGAATTTGTGAAGAGATATTGTGTAAATTTGGTTCTTTCTTGGAATATCTTGGTATCTCCATCTATAGTAACTGAGATTTTGCTAGATATATTAACCTGGGATGGCATTTGTGTTCTTTTAGAGTCTGTATGATGTCTGTCCAGGAACTTCCGGCTTTCATTTTCTATTGAGAAGTCTGCTAAAATTCTGATCAGTCTTCCTTTATATGTTACATGTCCTTTCCCCTTTACTGCTTTTAGTATTCTTTCTTTATTTTGAACACTTGGTGTTTTGACTATTATGTGTCAGAAAGAATTTTTTTCTGGTCTAATATATTTGGAGTTCTGTAAGCTTCTTTTAAGTATGTGGTCATCTCATTCTTAAGGGTAAAGAAGTTTAGTTCTATGATTTTGTCGATGATATTTACTGTGCCTTTTAGTTGATATTCTTCACCCTCTTCTATTCCTATTATCCTTAGGTTTGGTCTCCTCATTGTATCCTGAATCTCGTTGACATTTTGGGTTAGGAGCTTTTTGGTATTTGCATCTTCTCTTACTGTTTTTTCTGTTTTCTATGTTGTCTTCGGCTCCTGAGATTCTCTCTTCCATCTCTTGTAGTCTCTTGGAGATGCTTGCCTCTGTGATTTTTTTTTTCAAAAAACTCCTGATTTCTTTTTTAGGTACTCTATCTTCAGGGTTGTCTTGAATTGTGTTTTCTTTATTGTTTCTATTTCCATTTTTAATTTCTTCCCCTGTTTGCTTGTGTTTTCTGTAGATCTTTGAGTGATTTTTTGTTTCCTCCTTAAGACCTTCCATTTGTTTATGTGTGTTCTCCTGAAATTGTTTAAGGAAGTCATTCATGTGCTTCTCCAAGATCTCTATCACTATTGTGAAGTATGATTTCAAGTCTGAGTTTTGTTTTTCTGGAGTATTTGACAATCCACTACTTGCTGTGGTGGGACAGCTGGGTTCTGGTATTGCCAGGTCATCTTGTTTTCCATTGCTTAAGTTCTTTTGGTTTCCTCTTGCCATCTTGTTATCTGTGATTATATGTTGTCTTGTTGTCAGTGACTGGTGCCTGTCTCTCCTATGGATCTGAGGGACCGTGGGCTCAGGAAAAAAATTGCTTCTGCGTGTTTTCTTTTTAGTGGGCAAGTAGTGAGTTCTGGTGGCAGTGACTCAATTCTGTCTTTGTGGGCTCAGGTGTGGGACTTCTTGTGAGGCTGTTCTGGGAGTTCAGCCCTCTGCCCTCCAGTCCTGAGTACTACTAGTGGAAACCTGGCTCTTTCTTTAGGCCAAAAAAATACCCTTTTCCAGTGAGCACAAAACTCTTTTCTCACTGAAAACTCCCGGTGTGCCCTCCCTGTGCCCATGTATCTGGTTCACCTCTGGTCTAGGTGTAAAAGCACTTGTGGAGCAGATCTTCAAGCACTGCCTTTTCCAGGTAGATCACGATTCTCTCTGACAGATGCCCAGCCCTTACTGTGGGCCGGAAAGGATCCTTTGCCACAACCACCACCAGGCACTCTCTGTGCTCTGGGTACTCTCAGCACAACCTCACTAGGCCTGTGCCCCAGGTTATCTGTTGTCCCGGGTGAAAAAGCACCCGGGCATCTGGTCCACAAGAACAGCCTTTTAGGGCAGACCAGATTCCCTTTGACAAAAGCCCCGGACTTTAATCTGGGCCAGAAACCTTTGCCACAAGCACTGCCAAGCACTCTCTGAGCTCTGGGTACTCACAGCACAACTTTACCAGGCCTGTGCCCCAGGTTTGCTGCTGGTTCAGGTCGAGTTAAACAAATTTTAAAAGTTATCACCATTTTACTTCTTTAGAAACGTATTCAATTCATTACCTCCTTGGCAGTTTTTCTTTCATGGTATTTATGTTCTACACGGTTTGTAAATTTTGGATATAAACTCCTTGTCTGATCCATGGGTGATCAGGAATTTTTTACCATTCTGGAGCTGTCTATACACTCTAATAATAGTTTTCTATGCTGTGAATGAATATTTTTATTTCATTTATTGATCGGTTAATATATGGCTAGTTTTTCAGTTGGTGTTATTGACAATTTGTTCAGATAGTTTGAGTCTACCTTAAATTCTTAAAAAAACATTTCCTATATTTTCATCTACTTGTTTCAGTTTTATCTACTTTTATTTCAATTATTATTATTTTTTGGGCAGACAGGGTATCTTTCTACATAGCAAAGATGTCCTGAAACTCATTATATATACATCAGGTAACCATCAAAATTTTAGTGACTCACTTACCTCTCTGCCTCTTGAATGCTGGAATTAAAGGTACATTCTATGACACTTGGATGTGGCAGTTTTAATTTAGTTTCTTGATATATTTCAAATAGAAAGCTAAACTATAAAAATTAGACAAAAATGTGATATAAAAGAGGTAAAAAAATAAGATAGAAAAAGTCAACAATTCTTAGGAGTAGGTCACATGAAACTGTATAAAAGACACTACATAATATAATAAAAAATTCTCAGACCTACTTAATAAAGTAAAACTGCTAGTTAAAAAATCAATAGAAGTGACAATAATCTCCATCTATACCAAAACTGTATTAGCAGAGTTCAAAAAAATAGGAAAGGAAAGAAAGAAAAATATGCCATTTTAATAGGTCCTACCAAAAGGAATGTCTAAGAATAAATACACTTTAAAAAACTATTTTAATGTTCTCAATTCTACAATAAAAAGACATAGTGACAGAATAAATGAAAGAACAAGATCAATCCTTCTGTTATATGCAAAAAATTGACCTCAACATCAAAGGAAGGTATTATCTGACGGTAAAAGTGTAGAAACATAACTTCCAATCAAATTGTCCTAAAAAACAACCTGCTGTGGCCATCTTAATATCTGTCAAAATAGCCTTTAATAAAAAACAAAAAAAAAAACATGGGAAAGGATACTTTTTACTCATCAAATACAAAGTTCATCAAGATGACATTTCATTTCTTAGTATCTATGCCTGAAATACATGGACACCCACTTTGGTAAAAGAAACATTATCACTGTTCAAATCCCACATTGACCCTCCAATATTCACTCTCAGCAATGAACAGGGCATCCACATAAAAATTATCAAAAATATTCTGGAGCGTACAGATGTTATAAGTCCAATGGAATGTACAGGTATTTACAAAACATTTCACTGAAACACAAAAACAGCATATCCTTTTTTCATCGGATTATTGAATTTTCTCCAAAATTGACCACATATTTATAGTCAAAGAAAGTCTCCACAGTAATTGGAAAATTGCTTCCTAAAAGAAAAATTAAAGCTGGGTGTGTAGGACTGCAAGCTGGTACACCCACTCTGGAAATCATTCTGGCAGTTTGGGGAAGAGCATCGAGCACATAGGCACGGAGGAAATTTTCCTTAACACAATACCAATGGCTTATGCTTGAAGATCAAGAATCTCAAATGCGACCTCACAAAATTGCAAAGCTTCTGTAAGGCAAAGGACATAGCCAGTAGAACAAAATGGCAACCAACAGATTGGAAAAATATATTTACCAATACTACATCTGGTACAGGGCTAATATCTGATATATACAAAGAACTTAAGAAGTTAGATTTCAGAGAATCAAAAAACTCTATTGAAAATGAGGTGCAAAGCTAAAAAAAAAATTTCTCAACCAAGGAATATCAAATGTTTGTGAAATACATAAAGAAAATTTCTACATCATTATTCATCAGTGAAATACAAATCAAACCAACCCTGCAATTCCATCTCACACCAGTTAGAATGGGTAAGATTAAAAACTCAGGTGACAGCAGATATTGGCAAGGATATGAAAAAAAAAAAAAGGAAGATTCCTCCATTGTTGGTGGGACTGTAATGTAGTCCAACCACTCTGGAAATCAGTCTGTTGGTTCCTCAAAAAATTGGAGAACCTGACAACCCAGCTATAGCATTGCTGGCCATATACCCAAAAGATGCTCCAACATATAACAAGGGCACATGCTCTATTATGTTCATAGAAGCCTTATCTATAAATAGCCTGGACATGGAAAAAAAACAGATGTTATTCAACAGAATAATGGATACAGAAAATATGGTACATTTAGATAATGGAGTACTACTCAGCTATTTAAAAAATGAATTCATGAAATTTTTAGGCAAATGGATAGATCTAGAAAATATCATCCTGAGTTAGGAAAACCAGCAACAAAAAGAGAACACATGGTATGTATTCACTGATAAGTGGATAATAATCCAAAATATCAGAGTACCTAAGAAACAATTCATAGACCATATGAAGCTCAAGAAGAAGAAAGACCAAAATGTGGATGCTTCAGCCATTCTTACAAGGAAGAACAAAATACTCATGGAAGGAAATACAGGGACAAAATGTGGAGCAGGAACTGAAGAAAAGGTCACACATAGACTGTTCCATCTGGGCATCCATCTCATATGCAGCCACCAAACCCTGTTAGTATTGCTGATGCCAACAAGTGCTTGCTGAGAGGAGCCTGATATTGATATCTCCTGAGAGGCTCTGCCACAGCCTTACTGATACAGATGAGGTTGCTTGTCGCTAAACATCAGAAGGAGCACTGGTTACCAATGGAGAAGCTAGAGAAAGGACTGAAGGACCTGAAGGGGTTTGCAACCCTATAGGAAGAACAACAATATCAACCAACCATATCCACGAAGATCCCAGGGCCTGAAACAGAGAATTTCAAACCAGTCTTACTTAAAAATAGCAATGCAAAAATACTCAATAAAATTCTTGCAAACCAAATTTAAAAACATACCAAAACCATCATTTACCCTGATCAAATAAGCTTCATTTCAGGGATCCAGGGTTGGTTCAATAGACAAAAATCCATTAACAAAATTCACCTCATAAACAAACTCAAAGAAAAAAATTCACAAGATCATCTCCTTAGATGTAGAAAAATCATTTGACAAAACACAATACCTTCATTTTAAAGCATTGAAGAGAGCGGGAACTCATGGCTCATACCTAAGCATAGTAAAAGCAATTTACTGCAAACTAACCACCATTATTAAATTAAATGCAGAATTACTTGAAGCAATCCAACTAAAATTAGGGACAGGAAAGGATGCCCACTCTCCCCATATCTACTCAATAAATACACAAAGTGCTAGCTACAACAAGACAACAAAAATAGATCAAGGGGATATAAATTGGCAAAAAAAAAAAAAAAAAAAAAAAAAAAAAAAAAAAAAAAACCCAAAAGGTATCACTATTTGCAGATAATATGATAGTAAACATTTTTGACCCAAAATTCTATCAGAGAACTTTTCCAGCTGATAAAAAAACTTCAGAAAAGTGGTGGGATATAAAATTAACTAGAATGAATAAGAAGTAGCCTTCCTTTATAAAACTGATAAACAGAGTGAAAAAGAAGTATAGTGAATCAGCTCCCTTCACAATAGCCACAAATAATACAAAATATCTTGGGGTAACCAAAGATTTGCTAACCAAACAATTGAAAGATCTGTATGACAATAACTTCAAGTCTCTCAAGAAAAAAAATTGCAGAAGATGTCAGACGATGAAGAGACCTCCTGTTCTCATGGATTGGCAGAGGGAACACAGGAAAAATGGTCAGCCTGCGAAAGGCAATCAATGGGTTTAATGTACTCCCCTGCAGAATCCCAATACAGTTATTCAAAGACATGGAAAAGGCAATTCTCAAAGTCATCTGAATAGGCAAAAAAAAAAAAAAAAAAAAAAAAAGTCTTAACAATAAATGAATGTGTCTGAGAATCACCATCCTTGACCTCAAGCTTCACTACAGAGCAATAGTGATAAAACTGAATGGTACTGGAACAGAGACAGAAAGGTTTAGCAACTGAGTAAAATTGAAAACCCAGAAATAAAACTACACACTTATGCACACTAGATCTTTGACAAAGAAGCCAAAAATATACAATGGACAAAAGAAAGCTTCTTCAATAAATGGTGCTGGAATAACTTGCTGTCAGTATGTAGAAAAATGAAAATAGACCAATGTTTGTCATATTGCACAAAGCACAAATCCAAGTGAATCAAGGACCTCAGAGTAAAACCAGATGCACTGAACCTAATTGGAGAGAACGTGGGAAAGAGCCTTGGACTCATTGGCACAGGGGGACATTTCCTAAACCGAATTCCAGTGGCTCAAGCTCTAATATCAAGAATTGCTGTATAGCACCCTCTCAGAGTGTGGTACACATAGACCTTAAATCATTAGTAATCCAAGAGCTAAGAATGCAGCCTTGTGGCAATCTTTAGTATTTAAAAACATTATGTTTAATCTTTACACCCCAAGAAAACTTTTACTATTTTCATGTTATGTTTTGTTTTTTATGTACTTTATGCTCATTGTAACTAGTGAGATTTCAATGCGTGCTATCCAACTTTAAAAAGATCAAGTACTGTGGTTGATCTGAAAAAAAAAAAAATTACTGAGTGGTACCTCATGAAACTGGAAAGCCATGAACATAGTCAATAATACAAAATGGTGACATACAGATTAGGGAAAAACTTTACTAATCCCACAATCAATAGAGGACTAATATCCAAACAACATAAAGGACACAAGAAGCTAACCAGTGAAAAACCAAACAACCCAATTTAAAAAAAAAAAAAAAAGGGCTATAGAACTGAACTGAGAATTTAAAACAGAGGAATCTCAAATGGCTGAGATTATTCATAAATTAATATTAAAGAAATATTATTAATATTAAAGAAATTAATATTAAAGAAATACTAAAGAAATATTCATAGTCCTTAGATATCAGAGAAATGCAAATCTAAAAGTCCCCGAGATTCCAACTTAAATCAATCAATGGCTAAGATCAAAACCTCAGGCAACAACACACTTTGGCAAGGATGTAAAGAAAGAGGAACACTCCTCCCTTGCTGGTGGGATTGCAAATTGGTACAACCACTCTGGAAATCAATTTGGAAGTTCCTCAGAAAATTGGAAATAGACCTACCTAAAGACCCAGCAATACCACTCTTGGGACTATACCCAAAAGATGCCCTGCCATGCTACAGGAGCACTTGTTCCACTAAGTTCATAGTGGCATTATTTGTGATATCCAGAAGCTGGAAACAACCCAGATGTCCCAGGACAGAATAGTGGATACAGAAAGTGTGGCTCATTTACACACTGGATACTTCTCAGCTATTAAGAATGAGGACATCCTGAATTTCACAGACAAATGGATAGAACTAGAAAATATCCTGAGTGAAGTAACTCAGACCTAAAAGAACATACATGGTATGTACTTACTAATAGGTGTGTATTGGCAAAAAAATGTACATAATACCCAACATACAGTCTACAGAACACAAAAAGTTCAAAAACTGAAGGACCCAAGTGAGGATGCCTTAGTTCCACTTGGAGGGAGAAGAAAGCAAGAAGTGGGTAGAAGGGGAGGGATCTGGGAGGAAAATGGGACAGGGGTTGAGGGGGAACATGATCTGGTACTGGGTGGAGGGAAAGGACTGAAGCCCTGAGGGATGACAAAATGAATGGAAAGGAAACCCTGAGTGTTATGAGATGGGGGAGGGAGACCTTCAGAATGTTCTAGAGACCTTGGAGATGAAAAACTCTCAGGAATCAAATGGGGAGACCCTAAATGAAAAGTCCTACAGTGGGGAGAAGGAACTTGTAGAACCCACCTCCAGCAGAAAAAACGGGACATCAAGTGAGTCACTTGAGGTTGTTATCCTACAGTCAAACTTCTGGCCTATAATTATTCCTGTTTGAAGGAACTGTAGGGCTAGAAATGGAGAAGAGCCTGAGGAAAAGAAGGTCCAGCTACAGGCCCAAAGTAGAATTCAGTTCAAGGGGCGGGCCCAAGGCCTGACACCATTACTGAGGCTATGGAGCGGTCACAATATAGGCCCTATCATGACTGTCCCCCAAAAGACCCACCAAGCTGCTGAAAGAGTCACATGCAGATATTTGCACCCAACCAATGAACAGGAGTTTCTGACCTCTCTGGTTGAATTAGGAAAGAGCTGGAGGAAAGTGAGGAGGAGGGTACCCCTGTAAGATGACCAGCAGTCTCATTTAACCTGAACCCCTGAGATCTCAGACACTGGATCACCAACCAAGCAGCAACACCAGCTGACATGGCCCCCAACACATACAGAAAAGGACTACCGAGTTTGGTTCAGTCAGAGGAGATGCATCTAACCCTTAAGAGACTAGATGCCACATGGAGTTTGGAGGTCTGGTGTTGTGAGTGGCATGAGGACATCCTCATGGAGTCTGAGGGTAGGGGTAGGGGTATGTATGGGATGTGGAATAGTCAGAGGATGAACGAGAAGAGAAAAAATTCTGGAGAAATAAGTCAAAATGAAATCAACGGTCAGGTACTAATAATGCCTGGTGTGATAGAATTCTCGTACAATGGCAAGTGCCTATATTTAGTTGGACCAAGGATCTTGACCAAGGTCACTACACCCTTAACTCCATTTAATATCCTTGAACACAGAATTTAACTCTAATTCTTTGCACCTTTGTAATGTTTGAACCATATATTCAGTATTTTTCCTTTCTCACTTTGCTACACATGATCAAAATGCTCTTTATGAGTGTCCTAGGCTTTTTTAAAACCTCTTTCCTAAATGTAACCCATATAAATCTCAGCCCCTCAGCCTCAGACTCCTCAGAAAAGGGCAAAACACATCCTTATTCTTTAATAAAGCATCTAAGAATCATCCAAAATCAAGATACTAAAATTCTCCTCTGAAACTACTTGAGCCAGTATAATCACCCTCAGCACCCGTGTCTCCATATTTCTTCTTGTGAGGTCCATTAAGCATCACTGAAAGCATTTCACTGCTTTCCAAATCCAATGTCCCCAAATCTACATTCCTCCAAACAAAAATATAGTCAAGACCATCACAGCACTACTCCAGCCCCTGGAAGTAACTTCTGTCTTAGGATTTCCATTGTTGTGAAGAGTTACCATGACCAAGGCAACTCTCATAAAGACAAACATTTAATTGGAGCTGGCTTACAGTATCATAGGTTGAGTCTTTATCCCATAGTAGGACGCATGGCAGCATAGAGCCCGACACGGTGCAAAGAAGTAGCACAGTGTTTTGCATCTTGATACAAATACAGGAGAGATTTTCTCCTGAAAGCACCTAGGAAGAGGAACTTTTCTGCACTTGGCAAAACTTTAAATTCCACCGCCACAGGGATGCATTTCCTTCAACAAGGCCACATCTATTCCAACCAGGCAACAGTTCCTAACAGCGCTACTTGCAATGGGTCAAGAATATTTAAACCACCACAGAAAGGAAGGAAGAAAGGAAGAAAGGTACAAAAGAAATAAGGAAGGGAAGGAGGAATAGAGGAAGGTAGGAAGGAAGGGAAGGAGAGAGGGAGGGTGGAAGATAGATAAACAGTCAGACAGACAGGCAGTATAAGAAAAAATGTAAAACACAGCAAAAAAAAATGGGAGATAGAGATAGAGAGAGATATAGATAGAGAGAGGGGGAGGGAGGAAAGGATGGAGGGAGGGAGGGGGAGAGGGAGAGAGATGAATGACAGCTATTATCTGTATATGAAACTCATGAAATCATAGTTTGCAACCCTAATCTCTACAAACATCATTAATATTTTGAACACTGATGCTGACTGATGTGTGATTCACTGAAATGTTCACAAACATATCTCAGACCTCTTCTTTATTTATATTTTGCTGTTCCCTTTCACAATCATAAACTTAGGAAGTATATTGTTTTATTGATTGGGATACATATATTCAAACAAAGAACTGGAGAACCTTCAGTATCCTTGGAAGCTTTGAAAGGTTTTTGTTTAGTTGGCTGGTTTGGTTTGATACAGGTTCAGTTTGCTTAGTTTTGCTGTTGTTTGTTTGAGACATGGTATTTAGGTGTAATACTAGAAGATACTATGTATACCCAGCTGTCCTCAAACTCCAGATCTCCTCCTGCATCTGCCTCCAGAGTTGTGGGACTAAAGGCATGTGCCATCACAACAGGTAGGTTTTGATCAAATGTTCTTCATATGATGATCATAGATGTAGAAAATATGATATCATTTAGCATATAGGGTGTCCAATAGTGAAAAGCCAACATTCTTAGAAGTCTTATTTAATTTTTTACAGGTCTACTTTCCTGGCATTGTGATTATTGAAAGTTCACCACATTCCCAGGAGGACAATATGAGTGGATCCATACTGCTGCATCTGGGCAGATGGGAAAAATTAGTTATTGACAAGATGCTTCATCCTAAGGAATGCTGGGGCATTTAAGAATCCTTGAATGACAATGACTAAGAAGTATGTGTATGATGTGCTTAAGTATTTGGTTATCCACCTGCATGCAGTATAGCCAAGTAAGAGGCAATGCTAAAGAGAAACAGCAGCCAGTGTTCATAGCAGTGTGAGACCAGTCCTGTGTTCCTGTCTGTGACATTACTATCCCCAAATGTGGAAACAGATTTTGTCTTCAAATCCATGGGATTTTAAACAGCATGGCAATGGGGTCACAGTTCTCACGTCCACTGACATCTCATTCTCATTGGTAAATATTCACTTCATTTTATTTTGTTAAGAGTTGAATGTATAATAGCAAACATAATTTTAAAAGGATTATATATTTTATATGTTATCTCTATGTAAACTGTTCTGTATCATTTATGTCCCACAGCCTTTCTTACCTGTTTATGTCTCATGGTGTGGATCAGCACAAGATCTGAAGACAAACACAGTGCTGAGGTACCACTGATCTGATTCATTCTTAAGTCAACAGTGAACAGTCTTTTGCCACTCAGTGAACAGACAACAAAAGCTGTTCTTCAAGTGTCCAATCTCTTAATCATGCCTGACCATATTCTATCTTCTTTCAGTTCTTTATACTCATTGATGTAACAAGCAGAAATCATAATATGTCCCTAGCAACTCCTTGTTATAGTTTGTATATGCTTGGCCCATCAAGTGGCACTATTAGGGGGTGTGGCCTTGTTGGAGTACATGTGGCCTTATTGAAGTAGATGTGTCATTGTAGGGTTTCAATATGCTCATCCTAGAGGCCTGAAAGACAGTCTTTTCCTGTTTGCCTTCGGAATAAGAGATGAAACTCTCAGCTCCTCTGCCTCTATGACTATCTAAATGCTGCCATACTACCACCCTAATGATAATGGACTGAACTTCTGAATCTGTTACGCAGCCCCAAATTAAATGTTGTCCTTTATAAGAGTTGTCTTAGTCATGATGTCTGTTTCACAGTAGTCAAACGATAAATAAGACGCTCCTCAAAGCCAAGAAAACAGGGATTTATTCATCTTATACAGATTCATATGTACCAAGTTCCTCTCAAGGAAAGTGTCTCACCAATTAATTTCTCTGCTTCCTGGGTTCTCACAGCAGACCTGTTTTTAGTGACCTCGTGGTACATGTTATCAGAGGTGCCTTTCCTTTTTTGGAAACTCCCAAATTTAGGCATCTCAGCTACAGTCTTCCCTAATTTTCACAGTACCAGTTCATAAGAAAGATCCATGCCCATACTCCATCTTCCCCTTTCTATGGATTACATGTTAAATTTTATGGTTGTTTTCTACTGCTTTGTTGGCACACTTGTAATCTTGCATTCTGGAAGATATATAAAATTGCAGACATGTTTTTATTAGCAATGATAAAAATTTTTAAGTTATTGCTAGGTTAGATTGATACTGTCTTTGATTTTTACAACTATATGATGTAGGAAATAATATTATTTTCACTGTCAAGACAAGAATATAGAAATACAAAAGGAAATTGACTCTGGATATGCAGAGTGGAGAAAGTGGATCTTGAATATGACTAGTGTCTTCCAAACACAGTCATCTCAGTCTGTTCGTGCAAATCCATTAGAGATGTTCTCAAACATATTCTAGCCTTCGAAGCACTTTCTGTCCTGTATTTGATTCACTTTGTTGATATTTATTTTGTGCTCTTTGTTGTAGAGATCATCAGTTAAGGGGACTAGAGAGGTAGTCCTGTACAGAAAGAACACGTGCTAGTGTTGCAGAGGACCTGACTTTAGTTTCCTGGGCTCACATGGTAGTTCATGTCTGCCTGTTACTCCAATCACAGGGCATCCGCATACGCTTTCCTGTCCTCTGAAGACACCGGGTTCTCATAGTGTACATATATATATGGAGGAAAATCATTTATGCAAAAAAATCAAAGTAGATAATATGTAAATATGTTCAAAATGAATTTTTGTCTTGACATAACAGCTTATTTCACAGGCAAATGACAAGTGCAGTAGAGGCTTTTGGGATTTTACTGAAATGCACCGTTACAAGCATAGACTGGCCTGGCTGGAGGCCACCCATCTCCCAGCTCCATTTTACAAGACAGACATGATGTTCATGGTATTTCTAGAAATGTGCACTGTTCTTATTGAGCAGTGAATGTTATAGCGTTAGCTAAGCTTGGATTACTAACTTATTATTACACACAAAGTGCACATGAAGTATAAACATGCTGAGATAACATTAGAAAAAATTCAAGTTACTTAGGTTTCACTTAAAATTTTACCCCTATTACTTATTATGATGATCAATATATTGTGATATAATTTAGAATGCACTCAAATACAGGCGACACATGAGAGCTAGAGAAAACAGAATCTAAAAATGTGAAAACTTAAACAGTGTTCACACGGAAATAAATACGTGTGTTGACAAGCATAGCCGAGCGGTAGAGCCCTGGCCGTCCACGCACAAGGCTCCACGTTGCGTTAGTAAGAAGGAAAAACAGTGAGAGCATCTTTTACTGTGTGGGATTTTCCCACCTGTTATCCTCCCAGTTCCACACCCTATCTCTAGATAGGTAATAAAGAAGAGAAGGGGTAAAGAGAGGTAGATATCTCTGAATCTATTCTTTGGGCAGCTCTACTAACAAACTTCAAACAACAGTGCTGACTGAACAACGAACAACTTCCACCTACACCTATGGGGCTGTAGCATCTATACACCCTCCAAAAAGTCTTAAGAATCCCAAGCATCAGATAAGTGCCAAAATTATCTGCAGCTGGCAAAACCATTCCTCTGCCAGAGCATGAGGCAAATCCCAGGGAGCTACTGTGAAGCAACCCCATATCCCCGCACCCGGGATTTAAATGCACTCTTAGGATATTTTTGTGTTTTTAATAGAAAAGAAAATCCCAGAATTCTCATTACATTAGGCCCTGGCATCAGATTATGATTAATGTTAGACTATAATTAACAACACTGTCTTCTTTCCTGGCTCTACGGCAGTCTCTGAAGCACAAGGTACTAACCTAGCTCTGTGGACTGATGAGTGCACAGTTTCTAACTTCATAATCACCAGCAGCTCAGGCCCGAGATAAAATGCAGTTGACTCTGCGACCTCACCTCCATCCAAAACTGCAAACTCACTTAACTTGCAATGGCAGTCACAATCTTGGCACTGGGAGACAAGATCCTTTAAGACACCTCTTGCTCATTTCCCAGTATTTCTTCACAATTGTATGTGTTCTTTTTAAAAACTCAGTGTACTTAGTTCTGCAGCTATGTGTCTGATTGTAGGGGTGTCTACTGGAGCATGAATGGTCTCTCAGGGATTTCCTACTTAAATAAAGCCTACTTCCCCTCTGCCTGCCACTCCCAGTTTTCAATGTGTCTTTATCTAGGGGTGTTATTTTGTCACTCCTCCATGTCCCCTGCTGAGAGCGGCGCAGCCACTGTGAGTTATGCATGCACGTGCCAAGTTCTGTCCTGCCAACAGTTTCACTGTGTCGTCTGCCACCTCCAGCTCTCACCGTCCTGTTTCTCCCTCTTCCCCAGCGGTTCTGGAGTCTTGACATAAGGACTCATAGCGATGCTCCACTTCCTGCTGAGCATTCTGAAAATTCCTATTTTCATCAGATTTATCAGCATTGATAAATCAGATGTATCAATTAATCTCATGTACTGCAAAAGCATGTTTCTCTGGGGAGGGTTAAATGATGTGCCAATCTGTGTATATAAAAATAAAAATTTGGGATGCAGTTTATTACCATAACTGTTCTGTCGAATAATAGCATTTTGTTCTCCCCTTGGGCCTGTCACCTTGGAAGTCACACATTCTTAGCCTTGATAAAGATGGCAGTTCTTTCTCGGTTAGTGAACATTAAGTCCAGGAGGGAAATACACAGTTATTCCCTATTACATTCTTGTCACTGGTTTCTCTTTATACAGTGCCTTCTTCAAGAACCTTTTAAATGCTTTACAGACATCCTCTCTAATTAATCCCCACAACAACCCCGTGAGTCAGGTATTACTCCCATTTACAAGAGGGAGACTGAAGCACAGAGAGGTTAGGTGACTTGCCCAAGGTCACACAGCTAAGCTCAGGGAGAGAAAGGATTCTCGCACCTTGCCTCCCAGCTCCCAGCCACATTCCTCATGAGAGAACATTCAGTGAAAAGCATCTTTACAGAAAGTATCAGGAGTAGCATGTTCTGGAAGTCAGGTCTTCCTACGGCCATCATGGAAAGAAACTGAGGTCGCTATAGAGCATTTCCCTGCCCTTCCTAAGCTCCCACCTTGAGTCACCTTCTACAGGTCAAAAAGCCCCATGACGGAAGCTGTATGACTCAGAATTGGGCTTAACTTAGAATATTTACTTTTAGTCATGACAATTCATAGAAACTTTTGTTCTAATATACAAACTCTAGGGCAGCTGCCCGAGCAAACATGTGCGTAACTACACAGCAACAGCCTCATCTGCACTCTTCATAATCGCAGGCAAACAACAATCACCTGAGTGTGTGGTGGGCAGGCCACTTTCTGTCACTTCCTACACCTGCCATCCCCAGCCCCCAGCCCAAACCCTGTATGTTTAAGTTTGCTGAGTTTCTTATAAAATTCCAAATGTCTTACTCAGATCCATGAATGAAAGGTAAACTGAGAGCCAACACCCAGGACTCCTTCCCCTGCAAGGCCACACCTGAGCCCAGCAAGGCGGCCTGGAGCTCGGCTCCCAGGCTACGACTTGCCTCACGGAGAACTTCACCAGGTTTCTCCTGCATGTGTTTTTAACTTCAAAAAAGGTGTGCGGGCGAACACTGTACCTCAGTGCTGCACAAGGCAGCCTCGAGGACTCAGTCCTGCCTTATGCCTTTCCTTTGAACACAAAGCTACAGAAAATGCAGGTCTGAGTTCCAACACAGTTTGGTGAGGCCCTCCTCAAGTGTGCGCGTTCCCTCAGCTCTAGCTGAAATGTTCTCGGTTGGGGTTCTCTGTGCAGTGCTGACAGATCACAAAAGCCAGCCAGGGTAAAGCTTCAGAAACTATCAAAATGAATTTGCCAAAAAGCCATCTTTTTCTCACAGCACATCTCTCTACCAAGTCTGATTAGCTAAGTGACCCCATTACAAATCTGCTTATGGGATGAATAGATGAAGTCATTTCTTGAGCTAAAGGTAAAAAATAAATGTTAATCATAGCTCACAAACAAACAAAAATCATTTGCTGTTTGCTTCTCAGTCAACAGCTATAGTAAAATAGCTGTAGAAAACCAGGGGCTTGATCAACAGGCGCCACCCAGCATGGTATGAGGGGGGCAGGGTGAGGCTACCCAGAGTCTGACAGCAGGGACCTTGACTAGAATCCTCAACCACTTCCTGCAAGTTACATTGTCACTGTCACACCACGGATGCCTGTGTGCAGACTCCCCGGACTGATCCATAAACTCCCAACAGATCGAGCTGTGTCTGAATGCTGTTCTAAACAGACGCTCATGTCAAGAGGGGGAGGGACTTCTTCTTGAGATGACAACTTTACCAAAATGTGATCTTCCAAAAGGCCCTGTTGCTGGGGTTCTGGCTGCTCTACTAGTCGTTCCCAAGGCTAAACAGAGACTAAAGAATGCTGCAGCTGTGTGCTACCTGTGCCCGGTCCTCGGGCTCTGGCTGGGGGCCACTGGCTTCACACTAGGGATCCCTTTATCACTTTAGCAACATTTTTTAAAGTGACAAACTACAAGCAAAGAGCAAATGCTCAGGCAGAGGCTGTCCCTCCTGACAGCAGCAACACTGCAGCTGCAGTCCTCCCATGGTTATCTGGGTGATTTCGGCTGCAGTCCTCCCATGGTTATCTGGGTGATTTCGGCTGCAGTCCTCCCATGGTTATCTGGGTGATTTCAGCTGCAGTCCTCCCATGGTTATCTGGGTGATTTCGGCTGCAGTCCTCCCATGGTTATCTGGGTGATTTCAGCTGCAGTCCTCCCATGACCACAGTCAAGTAGGATCAAAACAGAGGTCTCCATGCTAATGAGGTACCTAGAGGCCTGGAGGGCTTAGCCAATAAATTTCTCTTCCCATACATTTCTCCCTGCAAAACATATTTAATCTCAGGCTCTCCCTCAGAATTGGCACATAGTTTTACACATCCATTTACCACCATGACAATAAACGGTTTGGAACCACAAACCGTCTCTTTTCGCCAAGATTCACTGTGGAGAGCCATGGAGGCCTTTCACTAGAGAGCCGCAGCATAATCTCTGTAGGCCTCTCTGCACTCTCAGCAGAAACTGCCACCAAGTCAACCACCTTCAAGCCAAGGACTATCCCAGTGGGACAATCCAGAGCTTCCCTTCCTCCCCACCCCCACCCCACAGCCCAAGGCTAGATGCAACCCTTGGCACCCCACTCCTTTCTCCACTCTTCAGCAACTTCCAGCAGCACCTCAATGTCCAAAAGCCTGAGAACCCCATGACCCTGGCCTACTGGTGGCCCCGATAACCCCAGGCCAGCTCCTGCTTTCTCACCTGTCAGACTGTGCTTTACCACTCCTGGAGCAGTGTCTACAGCCCAGTACCCACCCTGGTTTTGTGTGGCATAAGCGTAGTTAAACTCCTCCCATTTTGCCTCCCCAAGTGGTCTGGCCCTGTGGCATATGCTGGACCACAACCTTCCAGGGAATAATGCCATATGCCACCAAGCATGGCCATGAAATGGACAGAGTACAGTTACTCATGAAAACAACATTATAAATATTTCTTACAAAGAGTGGCATCAGGGGAGTCAAATGAGAAAGTATACTCATTTTCCATTTTTAGATTGGTTTTAATATTTTCATTTATTCTTAAGAATATAGATACTATACTTGCACATTAGCAATCATGTCTATTAGTAAGTTTTAAATTTCTAAAGTGACATTATTTGCATGATTATTTTTAAAATAAATTGTATCCACCTGTTAATTGTTAAGCCCTGGTGACTGGCTATGAAAAATGAAAAAAATAATATATTTCCACTGACCTTTTTTTTTGGTTATACTATTATTTATTTATTTATTTACATTCACAAACTCAGCTTCACCTGCCTCAAAGACTTTCTCACAGCCATCCCCCTTGCAATTTTCCCCTGGAAGGGTAGGATTCTCCCCACCCTGGCACATAAAGTCTCTGCCAGATTAAGTGCATCCATTCCCTCTGAGGTCAGACAAGGCAGATATAAAGACTGGACTGCCTGCCTGCTTATATGCCACAGAAAACACATTTTCTCACAAAAAAAAATTTCTCAGTAACTAAAATAGTTTATCTCATAAATGACATTGAAAATAATGACCATTATTTACCTTACTCCCAATATTTCAAAGTAGAGCAGTGCACATATCTATTTTTTTTCAAATTTTGTATTCCTTCCTTGGGAACCATGAATTTTTAATATTGTTAGCACAACATAATCCTCTTACTTTCTTTCTTATCTTGAGGGAAAAGGAAATCAGATGAGCTCACCATTTTTCTCAGTTTTCCTCCAGAAAAAGTGAAGACCCACTTCAAAGAGACTTTTAAACTTTTTGTTGCCATAAAGTTGTAAACAAGTGAAACATGTATAAATTTAAGCTATTTTACTTTGTATTCTGTCAAAGTAGCACCACTTGGCCAATAACCATACATACAGGAAAATCGGCATCACTGCCTCTACGTCTTCTGTGAAATGATGCCACAGCATTTTTCTCAGTGATAAATAGAGATAAATATATCTCTGGGCATAACAATCAGAATATAGATACCCAGGGCATAAAACTCTCCCTCGATATTATAATGTTAATAATCATATGTATGCATGTCAATTTGATAATATGGACCTCTAGGCCTCATATTTTATTGGTGATAAAACTGTGTGAATGTTTTAGAGAAGTTCAGTTGAGTGCAAATAACCCATTTTGATTCTGGAGATACCATCCCATAAGCTACATCTATATCTGTATCTGTATTGTTATCTGTATCTTTATCTATACCTATACCTATACCTATACCTATACCTATACCTATACCTATACCTATACCTATACAACCTAAACCTATATTCCAGGAATAGAGTCTTAATTAAAATTCAGAGGGAAAACAAATGAGCACAGAAGTTTATACCTCTACTTCCTGACAGTGAAGTTAGTTTTATGACATATCTTACATTCTTTTCTCCCAAAATCCAGTGCCTCAACTTCTACTTTACAATGTAGAATATTGTGAGGAGAAAGAAACCTTTCATTCTTTGAGTTTCCTTTATCAGGCATTTTGTAAGAAGAGAAAAAATATTATTAACACAGCTATCAAATAGTTTTCTACGAAATGACTACTGATCACTCTATATAATAGATGAGTCAGCTATGAGAAGCTTAATAGTTTAAAATTACAGTTTTAGCATTGTACAGCACATGAATGTGTGTCACAATATAAAAGGAAGGCAAGTAACCAGGGCTCATGTAATATTTAAGGGAAGCTATTTCTTACCAAAGCAAAGTAAATTTTGGCTAAAACTAGGCTTCATATTGATGATGAGAACAAAGGGGCAAAATATGGGAAACCATATTTCTACCAATGTAAATACATTTACTCCCCATGCCATTGGATTATTGGAGCAGGTTCTAATGACAAACACAGTGGAAGAGAATGAGTAAGAGATGAAAAATGAGCACAGCAAGATGAGGATAGTTTGTGTGGCCTTGTCTTCAGATGAGACTTTCAGAAATTGCTGAGCACTGTGGATGTGCTTGACTTGCCTTTTATGTCTGTAGAGGACAATCACCATGGAGACACTTGAGCAGGCCATGAGACACAGACACAAGACATCAGAGAAGCACAGTAGGATCATATACAGTGTTGCTGCTACATTGTTAGAAGCAAACAATGAGCAATATGTATAACCCAACCTATTAGTTGCATTTTTCTTATTACTGGGCCCTGACACTCTTAGTGGAATTACAATGTTTAGAAGCAGATTTAAAACCCAAATTATAGAGCAGGAGGGACCTATATATTTGGTAGCTCTATATTTAACCTTCATCCACGTGGAGCTGCTGGGGCTGATTGTGATTGCTTGGAAACAACTCAGTAGGCACATAGCATACAGAGACATCCCCCTTGTTATTCGGGAAATATACACTATCAATTTACATCCAGTGTCATCCAAGAAAGTCTTAAGTCCAAAATCTGATATTGTTCTTGGAATCCCTCTTATCAAGACAGTCAAGCAATTGGCAACAGTCAAGTGCTCTATAATTAGGTCTTTGGGCATTAAATGTTTCCCAGTGAATATAAAAATTCCATAATAAAATAGTACCGAGGAATTGCCAATCATTCCCACTGTGATCTGGAAGAAGAGTAGAATTCCCATTGGAAAGTTTTCAGAGTCCATTTTCACACCTATTAAAAAGGAAATAAATTTACTACGGTCTAGAAACCCTCAAAGTGCATTATGAGTGTACATCATAGAAACCCTCAAAGTGCATTATGAGTGTGCATCATTTCATGAGGTTAGCTTAAACATTCATCACTTTACTGTATTCATATAGCTCTTTCACTAAAAAAGTGTGTTTAAAATATTTTCATTATAAATCAGATATTCTCTAATAATCAACAAAATTTTAAAAGTTGGCTATGTTTACTCAAGTTTACTGTTTCTCTGGATATGCACAACTTTAATATTAGGATTCAAGAGACAGAGAAAGACAGATCTATTTGTTTTTGGCTAATTTGGTCTATAGGTGCATTTCTAAGAATTTTGAGCTACACCCAGATAAATCTATTATAAAAATCCCCAAATGGAACAAAACAAAAATAAGACTAATGCATATTTGTTTTTCTTTTGACTAAATACAACTATTTTGGGTCAATTCTCTCACAGAAAAAAAAAGCAAATTTGAAATTGCCATTGTTTATAAAAGTCACATAGAAAAGATTTCAACCTTAATTGAAAAACAACAGAAAAATATTGAAAATTATATTTATAATATATAAAGAAAAAAAATAATTTATTTTAATATTTTAAATAAAGTGTATTTTCAATGTTGCATGTTAGATTGAATGGCAACAAAGACCAGAGGCTTGACATCTCCTATAGCTGAAATTGTCCATAGTTGTGAGACACCAATCAAGACTGGGAATTTGAACACAGATACAAAGTAACAATGACATAAACTGGTAACCACTCACTAAGTTCTCAATCATGAGACAATTATTTAAAAACAATTTAGAAAAACATAAAATATTAAATATATTAAAAATTAGTTCCCAACTTGAATAAATTTTCTACAAACAATTTATAAATGTTCAATACCTTGCAAAATGAAGCTCAACAACGCCAGTAATTAAGGAAATACGATCAGGGGGTGAAAATTGAAGCTGCAATGAGAAATCATCAAATATTTTCTCCAGCTGTTAATCAAAAAATTAGCATCAGCAAAATCAGTACTTAAAGTATGTCAGAATATATATATATAAAGAACCCTAGTGTAGACTCCATAGAAAAGTAAAATATTGTAAAGGCTAAACAAATTAGTATTGTTTTCTTTTAACATTATCTAGAAATAATTATGAAGTTTGAATTGTAATGATACTGAATCTCGTACATGTTGGGTCATCAATGCTGTTAATTATAATAGAAATTGCTATACAAGGATCTGGGTATGAAATGATACAAACCTACACAATTAATGCCAAGTGATGAAAAAGAAGGATAATTGGAGAGTCAGCCATTCTATATCAATGCTTTGCTGGGTCTTAGTGATTCTCAGGATGAATCTCAGGAACACAAAATTACTCCTTGTAACTCAGTGGTCAGAACTTATGATCCTGAATGATTGTGTGTACAATGGATATCTACCTGCAGAATGGGATTATGTCTATGTCCCCTCACCTTTTATAAAAATTAAGGTTAAATTACTCTAAAGCTGAAACATGCTATAACTCACAGAGTAAAGCATTAGTAATATGAAATATAGGTAGAGACACAAAACTACTAGCACTGAAAATGCGTCAAAAATTAATAAGTGGAACTAAATCATAAGCTATTAAAATTAACTACAAGTTAAGTCAGGATATAATCTATTTCTCAATAAAATAAAAATAGTATTGCAATATACCACAGCTAAGTAGTTTACAGGCATAAACTCAAAGGACTCTTTGTCCTACCACAGAGATATTGCACATCCATGTAAACTGCTACATCCATTCACAATAGCAATGAAATGTTTGTTAGCAGATAATGAACAAGTGATATCTACACTTAGTGGGATTCTGTTAATCTGTATAAGAAAATGACATCATGAAAATTTCAGGAACCATATGAAATTACAAAAATTTTAGAGAGCATAGACTAAGGAAAAAAATTACATGTTCTTTCTCTAACAGAGACCTGCATGACAATGTGCTGGGAGAAAGTAGTTATGTGCTGTAAAACTGAAAAGGAGATGAAAAGATGTGGATCAGATGGTTGATGCCAAAGAAAGATAATAGGACAGATGTGTTCTTAAAGTAAAAGGATTTTAAAGAATCTATAATGTGTTGAGTCAAGAGAATGGAACAGAGAAGTATAATAAGAGAATAAAATATAAATTTATTTGAAAGCATCATAATGAAATATAATATATGTATGCTAAATAATACAAGCCAAATTAAAAAATATTATATCATAATAAATTTTACTATTTAATAATGACAACTCTTATAGTCAGTGTAATGTTAACAACTTCCTTTCAATATTTAAAATTTGTCGTGGTCATTCTTGTCTTATTCTCTCCTATAGGAACTTTATTATACTGGAAGAACCGATGATTAAACCCAGAGTCTCATGCATGAAAGATAAGCATACTGCCACTGAGCTAAAGTCATAATCATTCTATATGAACTTTATATCAGTGTGACAAGTTGTAAGAGGATGATCTTTGTGTTTCTTATTTCTTAGTGATACACTGGATGCATTATCCCTGAAGATTTCTTTGAAGGACATGTCATAAATGTCTATCACCCTGTGCTTTATAGAATATATTTTAAAATGTAATAAGTTACATCCAAAAATTAGTAAATTTTTATGATTAAATTTTTATGCTTTATTAATTTTGTTACAAATATTTATCTGATAGAAGTTCTCATGGTATATATGCCCTAAGAATATAAAGTAACTTCTTCATATGAAAGAGAAATTGGTATTTTATCTATTAATTTCACTTCTTAGTTTAAGTAAGAACAAAATAAATTGGGGTGTTGAAAAGTTATCTCCTTAAACACTTCCACAATAGAATCTTTGGAAACAGCTAAAAGATACAACCATTCTATTTATCCACAACCATTGATCCTACCAGTCCATTTAAATTTTATAAATAATGTTAACTAACTCTAAAACATAGATAACCATAAGAGGTTATCACTTGTGGCTAACCATAAGAGATATCTTAACCGTATCTCTTAACCAAAGTGCTATGACCAGTTAGCTATATGGCTATACAGTTCATCTTACTGTTGTTACTATAGTGATCAATTACAAATACACAGAGAATTAAATACTGTGGCTGCTAGGCTGCTCAGCAGGTAAAGGTGCTTTCTACCTTGTCTGATGATCTGCATTCATTCCAGTGTCCTACATTATAAAAGGAGGTACCCAGTTCCCAAACACATCTTTAACATTGCCACATGTGTGCTTTCTAAGCTATACATTAAGTTATTCTGGACCTCAACTGCAGCAAATTAAGGTTATTTTAACAGAACTGTACACTAACAATTGTTAACATGATAAAAGGTTGTAGTTTGACATTAGTTCTGATCTTAAGTATGAAGTGATTATGATTAATATGTAAGATATTTGAGTTATACTCTATGGTACAGAGTTAGACTGAATATATCTCCATAAAGTCAAAGCTGCCATGAGATGATGTGTTAGTGATATCGCACTGAAGATCACATGCTAAGTTTGCATATAAGGAAAGAGATTGTCATGTTAAATAGGTGTATAAAATGGTAGAGTTTTGTTTTTGTTGTTTTGGTCTCGATTCCATTTATTAACAGCAATCTGACTACATGCAGACATCTTCTGAATAGCTAGACAGGAAGCAGGACAATATGCATAGAAAAAAAAACATACCTTTGTCTATCTTACAGAAGTGGACAGACCTAAGTGTACAGGCCTCGTATGATAAGTTCATTATATATGTATATCCTTCCAGATAACATGTGAGCTAGAACCATATAAATAACAAATTTATAGTTTATGTAGCAAAACATATTCATAATCAAGAAAATATCTGTCATAATTTAACTAGTTAGAATGCCAAAAAATCACCCCAACATTGCTTATTTTTCTACGGTTTATCAATTTAACTATTATTCTTGGTGATTCCATAAAATGTATTTTGCTAATAAAAAATCACTGCATAATTCTACTATTGATAAAAAATGTACATAATAGTATTCTCTTCCATTCCTTAGGTTAATCCAGCTGTTTAGACATAAAAAATTGAAGGTAGCATTTCCCAGAAGTTTATACCTTGGTGAGTAGGAGAAACAGAAATAATAAAATTACTTCAAGTTGTTTATTGTGTAATGGAGACATAGCTTATGGCTTGCCTGGCTGTGGCAAGACCTTGGGTGTGATCCCCAGTGTCTTAAGTAAACAAAAATAAAGAATCCAATTAAAATTTCCTCTGAAAACCTAAGTAAGAAGAGTCATTCACAATGAGATAGAAATAGTATGAATGATGGAGGCAGAACAAGACAGAAATGAGAGATGGAGGCTCCAAGAAGAAGATAATGTGGTAGTATCAAAGATAAAATAGAACCAGCAGTATCTTATGAGAGGAATAGGATTCACACAGCTTAGGGTAGATTTAAAACAGTCTGCCATGTGTGGTAAGTACACGAATTTCATGAAAAAGCCCATTCACTCCCTCCCTCCCTCCCTCCCTCCCTCCCTCCCTCCCTCCCTCCCTCCCTCCCTCCCTCCCTCCCTCCCTCTCTCTCTCTCTCTCTCTCTCTCTCTCTCTCTCTCTCCCTCTCTCTCTCTCTCCCTCTCTCCCTCCCCCTTCCTTCCTTCCTTCCTTCCTGTCTTTCTACCTTCTTCTCTACCATCTTTCCTTTCAGCAAAGCTGTTGAAAGAAATAATACACATTTTAAATACAATTAAAATTAAGAGCAGCAATTGGCAATAAATTCAGGTGCCTCCCTGTAACAAGAATGGCTTCTCTAAAACCTGAATTCTAATGCCATGAGTTCTTATTATGTTGATACTCTGGTCACTCACCTCAGTGCTCAGTGACACCACTGTGGTCATTGTGGCCATGAGAAGTGAGTCTCTGCTGAATCTTTGGTGAGATATTCTCCCTCACTTAAAGGTTTATGATCTGGTATTCATCCCCAGTTGGCATTTTAAACTCAGTTCTACACCCATAATGACAGTATCTCCTCAAGGATCTAAATTAGCTTTTAATCCTCCTGGTCCTGAGTTCTGTCAGAAGAAAGAGGCAGGGCGGGGGGGGGGGGGGGGGGGCGGGGAGGGACAAATTACGTGAGCAACTCCAAGGAAGCAATTAGAAATCAAAAGGTAACTTTTTTTGTCAGTCTTTAAAGCACAAAGTATGGTAAGCAGGCATGAGGTAGAGGGCTTCACAGCAATTAAAGTAAACAAGTTGCCAGACTTTGCCCCTGGGGAGTCTTTCTATTACCAAGCCACCTAAACAGTTTCAAAAAAGGTTGCTTCTAAAGACAAGAAGGGGAAATGGCTACCTGAGGTGCCTGTTAGCATTTCAAAGCAAATTCTGGCTGTCAGATTCTCACAGCATTCCAAATACACCTTGCAGAGTTGGCCTCCTTATTTCCTGGTGTGGAAATTAAGCCTCTCAAGACCTGACCTGCCTTTCCCTTCTCCAAGCCTTTCTTCCCTACAACCCACACATTTTGTCCATATGCTGTTGGGCTCTTGTTTCATCTCATGGTCCTGCTTCTCTTGGTTCTTTTCAGATATGTTCCATCTTGATTCCCTTATCCCGCTCTCCTCTGACTTTAGCTCTTCTCATGTTCTTCTCCTACTTTTCTCTTATGTCCCAGTAGAGTGTACTGCCCATGTCTAATATCCTAGTTCCTCTCTGTGATCTGAACAGAGGCCACTGGCCATTCTCTCCTTCATATCTACAGTAAAACTTCCTCCTCAAACATATCTTCTTGAGGAATGACAATATTTCATTAAATTTTTCCCACATGTTTAGTGATATGGGTAATGGTGGTCTCATAAATTTATGTGCATTGGATACTCCATATTGTTTCGAAATGATTCATCCATTTTTTTTTGTGCCAATCTTTGTTAGCTTCAAGTTGTAGAGAACTCCACTGTATGTGCATTAAAGGACTCATATTGACAGTTATTTGTTACATATACTTAGTGTGATCTGTTGTGAAGAATTTTGTCCATGTATAAAAATACTTCCCTAAATATATGTACCCCATGGTTGGAGTGTTAGATCTGGAAAAAAAAAAGTGCTCCCTTTGCAGAGGATCCAGTTGAGTTCCCACAACCCACTTGATGGTTCCCAGGTGATTCTAAGCTCTCTTTTGACCTACACAAGCATTAATAATGCACATGGTGCACATACATGCAGATGGGCAATATATTCATTCGCATGTAAATATTTTTCAGAAAGATAACTATCTCTTCATTGTATGGCTTTCTCTTTTCATTTTCCACCAGCAAGCTCATTTGGGATCCTGACAAACTTAAGGTGTTTATATCATAGAAATCTCTTCTAGTGCTATCTGTTCATGGAGATATAAGATGATTGTTCCTAAATATAATCTCTGAAGAAATGCTCCATTAAGAAAACTTCATGTTGGTTCCTCTAAAGAATTTAAAAAAGAATAAACTTACATGTCTCTTTCTCAATGACATCAAAAGCACTTTATATACTCTATAAAAATTCCTTTACATATATTATTTAATTACATATAACTAACTTAATAACTGTGTAAATGTCTAGTCCTGTACTTCATATTTGAATACTATGGTCTTTTAATGAACATAAGTGGTAAAAAAAAAAAGTGAAAGCATAAATATTAACTCCTTAAAAATCGGAACTATGGGGGTGAAGTCCTTAATACATAATGAATTATACTTTTACATTTTCTAAAAAAAGAGAAAGAAAAGACTTCACCTAGCCAGAAGTAGCCTCTCACATGACCATGTTTTAGAGTCTTAAACTAGAAATAGAACCATTTTCACACTCCATTTATTCCTTCAGTTTGTTGTACCCGCAATCGTGATATGAAAGCACATATACTCTACTAGTATACACCTTGGAAACAGAATTATATCCTGGAGGCGATGGGTCAGACTTTCCTTTTATTCTGATCAGCCTTTGAGAAATACACACACACACACACACACACACACACACACACACACACACAAACACACTACATATATTTTTTCTAGCCTTTCCCTAAACAGACCAATTATTATTTTCATAAAAAAATGTGTCCATAACACCATCTATCTGAATATTGAAATTACTTTAAAGTCACTTTACCTTAATATTATCTTGGAGTAGTATAAGAAATTACACGAATAAATTTAAGAAACTGATTACAAGGAATCAGAAGGAAGCTTTTCTTCATGAGTTCTTGGAGTGCTCACTGTGTTCCTTGTAGAAGTATAAATGTCACAGTCATAACTGCTATGCCACGCCCTATCCAGCATTAAATGTGACGTGGTGCCAGTTCTGATTTCGTGAGTAAATGCAAACAACAAACCTATTTATAAGAACAACATGCATGAGGCAAACACAGCCATCATGTGCAAAGAAAAACAAAACACTGAGAACTGTTTCCAAAGAACAGAAAAAAATGAAATGCTGTATTTGCTCATGTTTGCTAAGAATCTTTCCTAACAGCAAAGACTCACTAAAGAGAAAAGCATCTGGTGGTAATCAATACTCAATAAGAGCTGCCCATTAAAAAGAGACATGATTGGTAGTTTTCAGGTTTCAGAAGGGTCTTCAGGCAGATATGAGAACATCCCCTCATCCTTATCTCAGCCCATCTACCTGGACTTCTCTGCCTGTTTACTAATAGAAATGATGTGACAGAGAATCCACCTAGGATCTGAATCCTATTACCTCCATCTGCACAGAATTCCTTTTCCCCTCTAAGCTGATTCAACAAATCACCTTTCTTCTCTTCTTCCTCTCATTATGGAACCAATTACTAGAGAGCATTTGCCCTTTTTGTCTCCCTCTGGGGATAACATTGGGTTGCACAGCTTCCATCACCTGCCATTGTCACCTCCTACTTATGTGCTAGTGCTTGGAGTACATTACAAAAGCTGAAATGTGCCAGTCCAATGGAACCAAGTCTAACAGCCCTTGTCACCCCATCTGAGGGTCTCAATTCCATTTCAGGGACTCAAAAGCTGAAAGGAGAAAATCAATTTATCCACAAGAGAGTAGGTAAGGGAAGCCTCTCCTGGACTCTGGGAGTTTCTAGTCTGTTTCTTGAGTGATGGAACTACTTGAGCGATGTTTCCTTTCACATGAGCTACATTCTCAAAGTTTAAGAACACATGGGATAAAAAGATGTTCCAGGGAATGAAAGTACTTGACTTAGAATTGCTATAACCAGAGTTTGGAACTAAAGAACAAAGCAACACAAAATGCAGATCCAAGATCTGGAGAGATGACTGGAGTTTTAAGAACCTTGGTTTTGAGGGACCCTAAGGGCCTATACAGTCCCACACCTCCTTACAGCTCCCCACCCACACTGAGAGTTTTACAGCTTCCCTGCTTTCACTAAGGGCTTTTGCAGTCCTGTACTCTCTAAGGAGTGATGCAATCTTATCTGGGCAGACCCTGGAATGTAGGGGAAGAACCTTAATATATGACCCAGGCAGGTGCCAAGCAGTACCTCTTCATGAAGAGAAGTGTTTTATCTGGGCAGCCCTAGAATGTAGGTCCTGAGATGTAACCCATGTTGGCAGCTAAACCCACCAGTGCTTGCATGCCTAATCACCATCACTGTAGCCCATCTGTTGCTAAGTATATAAAAACTATACTGACAAAGGGCACAGGGTTGTCTCTTCTCTGGATTTAGGCCACCCCAGTGCACTGGACTAATAAACATCTGGCTTTTGCATTGATTCCTCATCTCTCCTCTCATTCATAGGAACCTCAAATAGATAAGACTCAATTTGGGTCTAACAGTTTCTTGAGCAGATGAGCCAGTTTCAGTTCCCAGTTGCTACATGGCAGTAGCTCACAACTGCTTTAATTCAAGTTCTATATGATCTGGTGCCCCTCTGATCCACAGTGGGTGTTTGTTGGTTTATTTGTTATTTTTGGCACACATGTGGTACACTGAGGCACAAACACATGAAATAAAATTTTGTAAAGTTGGAAGAAACAACCCACAAGTTAATTTTAAAATGTCACTGTAAAACAAAACAACAACCAAAAACAAAAACTAAAAACAAACAAACTAAAACTCTTCACTGGCTAAGTGCTGGTTTGAAGCTATATGTTTTTTCTTCCTACGTAGATGAGACTCAGAGGCTGAAGCACTCTGAGCATCTTGTTTGTTTGTTTGTTTGCTTTATTTTTTTTTATTCAACACTCTGTAAAGTTATCTCCTTCCCCTGCCCAGCTACCATAACTTCCCCTCCATTTGCCTTCACAAAGGCACACTCCCTCCTAATCACCCTCTCCACCCCATTGCTTTGGCATTCCCCTACACTGGGAAAAACATGCCCTCCCTGGGCCAAAAGCCTCTTATCACATTGATGCCAGAAAGGTTTGGAGGTGCTGAGAAAGGTGATGCTCTTTTGTGTTTGCTTGGAATGTTCTGTAGATATCTATTCTGTCCATTTGAGTCATAATGTCAGTTAGGTCCATTATTTTTCAGTTCAGTTTTTGTCTGAATGACCTGTCCTTTGGTGAGAGTGGAGTGTTGAAGTTTCATACTATTATTGTGTGGGGTTTGATGTGTGATTTAAGCTTTAATAATGTCCTTTTTGTGAATGTTTGTGCAATTAGATTCTATGAATAAATGTTCAAAGTTGAGATGTCATCTTGGTAGATTTTTCCTTTGATGAGTATAAAGTTTCTTCACATCTCATTTGATTCATTGTGTTGAGATATTTATTCTGTTATTAGAGTGGCTACATCAGCTTGCTTCTTGGGTCCATTTGCTTGGGAAATGTTTTACAACCTTCTACTCTGATAATATCTATCTTTAATACTGAGGTTTGTTTCTTGTATACAGAAGAAGAAAAGACACCATTTTACTATCAACTCTGTCAGCATCTATGTTTTTATTGGGAAATTGTGTCCTTTAGGTTTAGAGATATTAATAACCAATAATTGTTAATTCCTGTTATAGGTGGATGTTGTATTTGTTGGTAGTGGTAATGATGGTGATGGTGGTGGTGGCAGTGTGTGTGTTTGTGTGTGTGCGCACACATGTGTATATGTCTTGCTGATGTGAGATTATTTATTTCATATGCTTTCTTGGGTACAGTTAACCTCATAGATTGAAGTTTTCCTTCTAGTTTTTTTTTTTTTTTTTTTTTTTAACCTATAAAGCTGAATTTCTGGATATACGTTATTTAAAATTTTTATTGCAGAATATCTTATTTCCTTTACCTATGGTAATTTAATGCATAGCTGAGTATACTAGTCTGGCTGGTGGTTCCTCAGAGTTAACAAGATACATGTCCAGGCCCTTCTGACTTGAGTGATTTTATAGAGTACAGTGTAATTCTAGTAAGTCTGCCTTTTTGAGTTACATGTCAATGTTCATTTGCAGCATTGTTTATTTATTTGTTTGTTTGTTTGTTTGCTTGCTTGTTTAATGAGTACACTATTACTGTCTTCAAACACACCAGAAGAGGGCACTAGATCCCATTAGAGATATTTATGAGCCACCATGTGGTTGCTGGGAATTGAACTCAGGACATCTGGAAAAGCAGCCAGGACTCTTAACCACTGAGCAATCTCTCCAGTTCCCTTCTTTGCAGTTTTAATATTTTTACTTTACACTGTATATTTGCTACTTCCCTAATTGTGAGAAAATGGAGGTTCTTTTTGGTTCAATTAAATTGGTGTTCTGAATGCTTCTTTTGCCTTTATATGCAACTTTCTTTATGTTAGAATGTTTTCTACTGTGTTTTGTTGAAAATACTTTCTGAACACTTGAGCTAGGAATTATTCTCACTTTTTATTACCTCTAATAAAGTATACTTAGGTTTGACTTTTTTATACTTTATGAGATTTTCTAAATGTTATGTGCTAGGATAATATATATGTTATCTTGAACTGATATATCAGTTTCTCTTATTATTTTGTCTAAGACTGACATTCTCTCTTCTATCCCTGTATTCTGTTGGTAATACTTGTATCTGAAGTTCCTATTCTTTTAACTAGACTCTCCATCTCCAGTATTCACTAAGCTTGTGATTTATTTATTGTTTGCATTTTGTTTTGTCTTGGAATATCTTGGTTTCTACATCTATGTTGATTATGAGTTTTGCTGGATATAGTAACCTGGGCTGGCATTTGTGTTTTCTTAGAATCTGTATGATGTCAGTCCAGGATGTTCTAGCTTTCATAATTTCTGTTGAAAATCTGGTGTAATTCTAATTAGTCTGCCTTTATATGTTACCTGTCCTTTTTGCCTTACTGATTTTAGCATTTTTCTGTTTATTTTGAACATTTAGTGTTTTGACTAATATTTGTCAAAAAGAATTTCTTTTCTGGTCCAATCTATTTAGGGTTCTCTGGGATTCTTGCATGTTTGTGGTCATTTCTTTGTTTAGGTTAGGGAAGTTTTCTTCTATAATTTTGTTGATGATATTTACTAGGCCTTTCTTTGGTATGTTTACTGTCTTCTACACCTATTATCTTTAGGTTTGGTCTTCTCATTGTGTCCTGGATTTTCTAAATGTTTTGGGTTAGACTCAGTTTGATTTTTTTCAGTTTCTCTGACTATTGTGCCAATGATTTCGATGGTATTTTCAGCTTCTAAGATTCTCTCTTCCATCTCTTGTATTCTTTTGGTGATGCTTGTCTCTATGACTCCTGGTATTGTTCCTCAGCTTTCCAATGTCAGGATTGTCACCTTTTGTGATTTTTTTCTTTTTTTTCTATTTCTGTTTTCAGTTTCTTTACCTGCTTATTTGTGCTTTCCTTTAGCTCTTTGAGTGATTTTGTGTGTGTGTATTTTCTCTTTAAGGGCTTCATTGTGCTTCCATGTATTCTCCTGGTTTTCCTGTACTTCTTTAAGTGTTTATGTGCTTCTCAAGGATCTCCATCATCATCATGAAGTATGATTTTAAGTCTAAATCTTGTTGTTCTGGTTAGTTGGGATATCCACTATTTGCTGAGGTGGGAGAACTAGATTCTGATGTTGCCAGGTTTTTGTTTCTTAGATTCTTGTGCTTGCCTCTTGCCATCTTTTTATTGGTGATGCTACGTAATCTAGTTGTCTCTTACAGGATCTTGTCTCCCTGTAGGTTTGTGGATCCATGGTCTCCAGAGGGAGATTCTTTCCACTACCCCATGCTGTTGCTGAAATCTGCCATCAGAGCTGTATAAAAAGTGTGTACTTTGAAACCTCGGGGTTATCTCTGTCCCAGTTGCAGAAAAACCCCAATATACTGGACCATAAAACCTCTTGCTGATTGCATTGTTCTCAGACTCTGTGTCTCTGTGGGAGTAGATATCCAAATTGTTGGTGCACATAGGTCCAATAGTACGAACTTCTGTTTTAGTTAGGGTTTTTCTGCTATGAACAGACACCATGACCAAGGCAAGTTTCATAAAAAACAACATTTAATTGGGGCTGGCTTTCATATAATGTAAAAAGCAAAAATTTTAGGAACTCTGTAACTTTTCAAAACACCCCATTCTTAGAATGTGAGACCCTAAAGACACAGAAATGGTTAAAGTCATACTAAGAGACTTTTCTAGTTATCCCAAGGCTATGAGATTCCACCTATGCCTGACAAATAAGATAAAAATGGCCCAAAGTAATTCTCAAAAAACAAAAAAACAAAATAAACAAACAAAGAAATAAAACCACAGAATATACTGACTGATATAGCCACCTGGCCCTCTAGAAAGCCCTAGATAGGGTCTTGAAAAATGGCATAATTAACTCATACTCTAATCACCCAATTCTGAGAAACAAAACAAGAACAAAACCCTCCAAAGTTTTGAAATATATAAACAAGTTTCTGAAAATGTAAAAGCAAAGTTTTAGTGGACCAGTCAAGCTATGCTGACTTAGCTAAGACAAAACAAAAATGACTGCTTTAGGAACAGCTCCTCTACCACTCTTTGTACTGAAATTCAAGAACAATGCAAATTATCAACAACCTTACTGCCAAAGATTCTTCCCCCTTTTCTACCCCCTTCCTCTTCTCTTTCTGAAAATTATATTTCTGATCAATGGTAAAATTGTAGTTCATCCCCCTCACAAAAAAAAATATATATATATATATATATATATATATATATATATATATATAAAAGATGTATGCTTTTTCAGTTTGGAGTTTACTCTCCCTGTGAGGATGAGCGGCCCCATGTACATGGAATAAAAACCTCTTGTTATTGCAGCTGCCTATGGCCTAATTGTGTTCTATGGGTTTTACTCCTCTGGGTCTTAAAACACAGATT
The DNA here is from genome assembly GCF_963924665.1 of Micromys minutus. Classification (NCBI taxonomy): domain Eukaryota; kingdom Metazoa; phylum Chordata; class Mammalia; order Rodentia; family Muridae; genus Micromys; species Micromys minutus. The sequence goes on from NC_137967.1 coordinate 25,169,681, forward strand.
CAGGAGTACAGTCCAGAATCATCAAGGCAGGCATGGTGCAGCCAATGCTGAGAGTTATACATCTTTATCTGAAGGCTACAAGTGGAAGACTGAGTTTGAGACAGCTAGAGTGAAGGTCTTTATTAAAAATTATATATGGCTTTATTAACTTTAATTTTATTGTACATTTTATTTATTTACATTTAAAATGCTATCCTCTCTCCTGGCTTCCCCTCCTGAAACCCCTATTCCATACTCCCTCCTCCTGCTTCTATGAGGGTACTCCCCAACACATCCACCCACTCTTGCTTCCTGCCTTGACATTCGCCTACACTGGGGCATCGGGCCCAAAAGCAAGGGCCTCTCCTTCCATTGATGTCTCCTAAACTTAAAAAACAATTTCAGCAAAGTGGCTGAATATAAAATTAATTCAAACAAATCAGTGGCGTTTGTCTACTCAAAGAATTAACAGGCTGATAAAGAAATTAGGAAACCAACACCCTTCACAATAGTCACAAATAATATAAAATTCCTTGGTGTCACTCTAACCAAGGAAGTGAAAAATCTGTATGACAAGAAATTCAAGTTTCTGAAGAAGGAAATTCAAGAAGATTTTAGAAGATGCAAAGATCTCCCATGCTCATGAATTGGCAGGACTGATATAGGAAAGATGGCCATTGTGCTGAAAGGAATCTACAGATTCAATGCAATCCACATCAAAATTCCAACTCAATTATTCAAAAAGTCAGAAAGAGTAATTTGCAAATTCATTTGGAATAACAAAAAACAGAGGATAACAAAAACTATTCTCAACAAAAAAGAACTTCTGTGGGAATCACCATCCCTGACTTCAAACTATATTACAGATCAGTTGTGATAAAAACTGTATGATATTGGTACAGAGATAGGCAGGTAGATGAATGAAATAGAATTGAAGACTCAGAGATGAACCAAAACACCTTGGTCACTTAATCTTTGACAAAGGAGCTAAAACCATCCAGTGGAAAAAAAAGACAGTATTTTCAACAAATGGTGCTGGTTCAAATGGAGGATAGCACAGAAAAGAATGCAAATTGATCCATTCCTATCTTCTGGAACAAAGCTCAAGCCCAAGTGGATCAAGGACCTCCACATAAAAACCAGATACACAGAAACCATTAGAAGACTAAGTAGAGAAAAGCCTTGAACACATGAGCACAGGGGGAATTTTCATGAACAGAACACCAATGTCTTATCCTTTAATATCAACAATCAACATATGAGACCTCATAAAATTGGAAAGCTTCTATATGACAAAGGACACTGTCAACAGGACAAAATGGCAACAAACAGACTGGAAGAAAATCTTCACCAATCCTACATTTGATATGTAGGGAGCTGCTCTGTGCTGCGCCCCAAAGACAGTGCAGACCTCCACCTTCTGCCTTCAGATGGGGAGCACTTCCTGTGATAAACAACTCCTTATTTGGATGCACTTGCCTGGTATGTGGAGAGCAGCACCCTAAGATGGCGCTGGCTTCTGCCCTCTCTAACTAGTAAACATCCCAGTGTGCATATGCCTGTATCACGCCACGTTTCTGACCAATTATGATAAGACACCGCAGCTGGCAGAGGGGCGGGGAAGATAAAAGGAGAGAGCCTCCTGGGTACAGGGCTCCCCATCCATCAAAGCATCAAGAAAGGAATCCTGAATAAACTGCTGAGAGAAGGACCTGGCCCTGTTGAGTCTTTTCCTTGCAGGATGAGGTTGGGATTGACACTGATAGAGGGATAATACCCAATATATAAAAAGAACTCAAAATGTTAGACTCCAGAGAACCAAATAACCGTACTTAAAAGGGGGTGAGGGATACATCATTAAAGAATTTTCTACTGAGAAACACTTAATGGCTCAGAAGCACCTAAGGGAATGTTCAGCATCCTTAGTCATTAGGGTGAAGGTCTTAAGCCCATGCCTACAGTGACACACTTATTCCAACAAGGCCACACCTCCCAACAGTGCCAATCCCTGGGCTAAGCATATATAAGGCACAAGAGGCCATTAGGTTATTTATATCCATGTAGCAACATTATCTCATCTCTGAGCACCTGTCTTATTTCTCAATAATCACAATGAAAATATTTGTGGAAAAATAAAGCATTTCATGAAAAGAATTTAAGCCAGTATTAAATGTATCATTTAGCTAGACTTTTTTTTTTTTTTTTTTTTTAAGAATGTCAATCCACTGTCATAAACCCTTCTACAGGGATGGGAGCTGCAGAGAACAGGACCAGAGAATGCTTGAAATATCTAGGGTTAGAAAAAAAGTTGCACAAATCCATCAATAAAAACACCAGGATGGCTAAGAACTCTACTGTGCACTCATGCTGTAGAATCAAGGCAAAAGAAAAAAAAATAGACAAACACACACACATACAAATACACAATCTGTCATTCATTTATTCAATATATATCAGGAACAAATTACAAGCTGCTTTTTTAGCCATTAGGCATTTTTCAGAGCTGTCAAATGACTCATTTTCTTTAACTTCCCATGGCAGGCAGTATTATGGTACAACAGTAAGAGGAATAATCCAGAAGTTACATATCACAACTTCACTGACTATGTGGTGCTTAGAAGCTCCATTTTCCTTCATGGACAGATGAGACATGGAAGCTGAAGCCCTCTAGTGAAAGGCCCCAGTAGTGGGACAATACAAACTGCCCCCGCAGTGTCCTCAGGAAGAGGTGAGTACAAGCTGCAGCTGCACCTCTTCAGGATGGACCGGGGCTGCAGTTGTGCTCCTGATAAGACTCCCTAGAGCCCCAGGTCCCAGGAGAAGGCCAACCCTATCTGACAAAGGGCAAAATCAGCAGAAATCACATCTGGCATTGGTAACCTGCTCCCCCAGATACCCCTGCTCTATTTGTAGCTTTACAAACTCACTCTACTGCTCAGGGTTCACTCCTTCTAGAAGGCTATTGAACCCCAGCATGTCAGCATAATAAAATCCTCTTGCTTTTGCAATGAACCCCGACTCCTTGGTACTTGTACGATGGTCCAGAGAAAAAGGCTTAAGGTCTTTCACTAGCATATGGGGAGTAAGTTACAGAGTTCCGTAGGATTTGTGGACAGTCCCCAGGTGATGTTGGTATGCTGATGATTGGTGAAAGCAACTGTTTAACAGGGAGCAGGTGTAGGGTTTCTCCCTCATGTAAACTCTCTCAAGCCTGCAGTTGTTTCTCAGTGGTGAAGGGCCTTTTAATGTATTAAATGTAAAAAGCCTCTTTTGCTTGTGGAACACCTCATGTAATCAGACTTCTGAAACGTTATAGAAGCCTTTAGGATACTTGATAGAGAAAGAAAAAGGGCACTTCTCCCTGTGTTGTTCCTGGTGGGCTAAAAGAACAGCGGGACACTTGAAAGTTGTGGGACATTCATCAAATATAAATGTCCTGAGGTCTCTCTAGAGTCTCTCTATGGTCTCACATATGTATTTTGCCCCAGTATTCTGGAAAAGATGCACAGGCACAGGGTGAGGTACGTCTGGCCTGGAAGGAGCCCCAGTACTTCCACTGCAACATCTTCAGAAGAACCCTCAGGGACTCCTCTACAGACCTGGAGATACCTTAAGTTGCTCTTGAAGAGTCAATGGTTCTATATGAAACCTGTCTCTTCAGGCTCAGGATTGTCCTCTGTCTGGATTAGGAGAAGAAACTTCACCTCATTCACAGCACTGCTAACACCAGCTTCACTTCACTAACATTCCAGAAGTGTTACTGGCCATCCTCCTTGTCTTCAGCCTGGTCGGGTCAGAAAACAAGTGTTGTTGTACCTCCATAGGGACTGATTCAGAGGAATGTGCCCTCAGGGACTCTACCTGGTCTTAAGGTCACCCTAGAGTGACATACATAAAACACCAACCTTTTCAGGCATATTGATCTGTTTGGATGATGAAAATCGGATCTATCTCACTGGATTATTGACATCACAATTTACTTCACTAAGACTCAGGGAATGTTGTAGCCATCATTCCTGTCTTCATGTCCTCTGGAGATCAGACATTCTATGAATGCGCCCCAGAAGTTGTCCCCACCCAATACCTCTCTCTGCAGCTTTCCACGTACCTGCTGCCAAGAGCATGCCTAACCGTGTCTGCAGTGTTGCCCATTCCTTCCCTAGGGTTAGTGATTGCCATTAAATTAAACGCTTAATGACTTTGTTTAAGGGTATGTTCTCAGAAAACAAAAAGGCCTTCTGTCCTTGCATGGATACAGACCTGTAAACTAAGCCAAGTGGACGTTGTCAATGAATCTGAGTGACAGAAAATCTGCCCTCAAAGTGCTTGCACAGGATCATTGAACTTAGGGTTAGCTCATTTCTCTAGCCCTCATATCTAATGATATTGTCCTGGCATTCATAGATTTATTTATTTTATTTATATGAAGACTGTAGCTGTCTTCAGACACACCAGAAGAGGGCATCAGATTCTGCTACAGATGATTGTGAGCCACCACATGACTGCTGGGAATTGAACTCAGGGCCTCTAAAAGAGTAGTCAGTGCTCTTAACCACTGAGCCATCTCTCCAGCCCTTTCCTGGCATTCAAAATTATCTTCTGCGAAGTCACTATTCACACTGAATTTGCACATGTTCAGTCATTCTCTGGAGGAAAACAAATGTTAGTTTCCTGTGAGTTTTGGCTAAAATAATTCCTTCAACCGGTCAATACATTGAAGGAAGATCAGATGAAGTAGGGCCAATCTGAAAAGTGAGACTTTTTCCCCTTTAAGATATGCTGATAATTATTTCAGGAATTGTTTCCCATCCCACAGAAGATATTTCAACTATTACAAAAATAGCTGGCTTAGGGAAACAAAACCAAGGCTGGGCTAGACCAAGGAAAAGGAGGGGGAGCCTGGAAAGCAGGAGGGCCCAAAGGAGCCCATATGTTGCCTGACACAGCACCACTGAGGTCTCCCATCTCTGGAGCTTCTCTTATCCACTGAAGTGAACTGTCCTAGTACAGCTCGTTTTTGAATAGCAAACACGTGTCACTAAGCTGACATGTTTCAGTTTTCACCACATTGCAATTCCTCATTCTTACTCCCTCAACTGCCCCCAGGACTTATAGCTCTTAGTGTGAAATCAGAACTCCTTTTTAAATTATTATCTACCATTTTATTGGTTTACATTTCAAATGATATTCCCCTTCTCAGTTTTCCCTCCACAAAATCCCGAGGTCATTCTTCTCTATACCTCCATTTTTGCTATGAAGGTGCTCCTCTACCCACTCACCTACCCCCTCCTCACCATTCTAACATTCCTCTACCCTGTGCATCTAGTCTGCAATGGACCAAGGGTCTCTCCTCCCATTGAAGCCATATAAGGCCGTCTTCTGATACATATGAGTCTGGAGACATGGATCCCTTCAGGTATACTTTGGTTCATGGTTTCCTCTCTGGAAAGTCTGAGTGATCTAGTTAGTTAATATTATTCTTCATCTGGGATGCAATCCCCTTCATCTCCTTCATCCTTATCCTCTAGCTCTTCCATTGCACTCTCAGGGCTCAGTCTGGTGATTGGCTGAGTATCTACATCTGTTTTAGTCATGTGCTGGCAGAGTCTCTCAGAGGACAGCCATGCCAGGGTCCTGGTAGCAAGTACTTTTGTCATCAGCAATAGGGTCTGGGTTTGGTGTCTGCAGTTGGGGCAGTTTCTGCATGGCCTTTCCTCCAGTCTCTGTTAATTTTTGTCCCTGTCTTTCCTTTCAACAGAAATCACTCCGGGTTAAAAGTCTGAGATTGGTCGGTGGCACCATCCCTCAACTGGGGGCCATACCTATCTAGCTGAGATGGTTTCTACAGGCTCTGTCCCTTTGTTGGGTATGTCAGCTAAAGTCACCCTCATTGAGTCCTGATAGCCAATCCCTCCCCTGGCATATGGTACTTTTAGTGGCTCTCCCAGTTCCCCATCCCCACTGCTTCACACTTATATTCAATTGTCTCACTCTCTGTACTTCTCTCCAGTCCCTTCCAATACCTGACTCTGCCCTCCCTTCAGCCAATCCCTGCCCTCCCTTCAGCCGACCCCTTCCCTCCCTTAAGCAGACCCCTTCCCTCCCTTCAGCCAACCCCTTCCCTCCCTTCAGCCAACCCCTTTCCACCCTTCAGCCAACCCCTTCCCTCCCTTCAGCTGACCCCTGCCCTCCCTTCAGCCAACCCCTTCCCTCCCTTCAGCCCACCCCTTCTTTCCCTTCAGCCAACCCCTTTCCTCCCTTCAGCCAACCCCTTTCCTCCCTTTAGCCAACCTCCTGCCCTTCCTTCAGCCAACTCCTTATTTCCCTACCAGATCTCTTCCTCTTCCTACCTCCTGTGATTATTTTGGTCCCCTTTTATGTAGATCTGAAGTCCACACCCTTTGGTCTTCCTTCTTAAGCTCTATATGATTTGTGGGTTGTAACCTCAGTAGTCTGAGATTTTGAGCTAATATCTACTTATAAGTGAGTGCATACTATGTTCTTTTGTGACTGGTGTATTTCACTCAGGATGATGTTTTCTCCTTCCATCCATTTTCCTGTGAATTTCATGAAGTCATTGTTTTTAGTAGCTGAGTAGTGCTCCATTGTGTAAATGTACGATATTTTCTGCATCCTTTCTTCTGATAAAGGCCATCTGGGTTGTTTCCAGCTTCTGGTTATTATGACTGATGCTGCTTTGTGTAGCATGTGTCCTTGTTATGTCTTTGAGTATCATTTGGGTATAGGCTCAGTAATGGTATAGCCGGATCTTCATATAGAACTTTTTAAAATTGTCTGATGACCTGTCAGGTTGATTAACAAAGTGTTTTCGCTCTCTTGCAGTCCCACCAGTGATCAAACAGTGTTGCTCTTAATCCACATCCTTGCCAGCATCTGCTATTCCCTAGATTTTTGTTCTTAGGCATTCTGATTGGTGTGAGGTGGAATCTAAGGGTTATTTTGATTTACATTTTCCTGATGACTAAGGATGTTGAACATTTTTTAAGGTGCTTCTCAGACATGCAAGAATCCTCATTTGAGAATTCTCTGTTTAGCTCTGTACCCCATTTTTAATAGGGTTATTTGGTTTTCTCAAGTCTAATTTCTCGAGTTCTTTGTGTATTTTGAATATTAGCCAACTCTTGTCTTCCCTACATTTTTTTTCTGTGGTGGATGATAGTCTAGAATCTGCTTTACATTTTAGCCTGTAGCATGTGATCCATAAATGCTATTTTCTGTCTGGAATTATCAGGATCTCTATTATTTTTCCTATAGTAGCTGCCATACTGGAGTTCTGGCATCAGACTGCCAGTTGTTAATTCTATCAAGGAAACCAAGATTTTAGGGATTTTCATTCTCAGGTAGCTGAGGCTTTCCCTCTCCTCACTTCCAGCCATTAGTCCTCAGTGGCCTCTCCATATCTGACTGTCACTTTGCTTTGCTGTGTGAGTGGGCTTTATTTCTAAGACCTATAATTCTCTGTGAATGCCACTAAAGACTTGTCTGATATACTCAGTTGACAAAAGACAATTTTAATCTCATAGCTTCAAGTTGAGAGTGTGTGTTTATCTATTACTGAGTGATTAATAGAAAAGACACCTGACTGAAATAAGGTCCACAAATGCCTTTGTCTGCACATGATGCACACTGCCTCAGCTCTTAGAGACAAGACTGGATGCTATGACAGCAGTTTACTTGGAACTCACTTTCAATCCTAAAAGCCTCACATAAAATTCAAAGAAGAGAAATTGTGAAGTAAACCAATATGAAATGACAAGTTGTTTACAGCCTTGTGTGGTCATCTGCTCCTGCAGTACAGCACTCAGGAAGCAGAGGGGCCACATTGTCCCTGAGTTGCTGGATAAGCAGTTCTACACAGTGGAGTAATACCTGAAATAACAATACCTGTAACAACTGGAACTTTATCACTGAATATGAGAATACAGAGCTTACAATTCTGTGCATGGCCTGCAGATGGTTTCCCTATTTATAAAAACAAGGGAGATTCCAACCCAAAAGTTGGGTTGTAATAATGAGGCTTCCTAAAAATTTCCTTCTGAAAAAGATTATGGCCTTTGGGGGGGGGGGAGAAACTGGGAAATCAGAACCATAGCACTGGAAGGAACCTTGGATATACCTGGATATAGAGAGAATCTTAGGAGCTAAAATGCAGCCAGTGTCTCTGTTTATGCTCAGTACCTGCCCCATAATAGCGATAGATACCAAGAGCCTGTCAACCCATTGACTTGCAAAACTCACTGTGAATGGTATCATAAAAGCACTCACAAGGGGCTGAAACTTTTGAGAGCTCCGAAACCTGTGTCCTAACAACATCAATAACTTCCACTTGTTACAAGGCAGGCTATGCTTCCTTATGGATTAAGTCATCTGGACAACAGTGACATTACTGATTCCCTAAGACTACTTGGTGGGTATATATACCAATGATTTGACTAAATACATATGTTCTGAACCTTTTCAACTAGGTAGACAGGTTGACCAGAACCTGAAGTTACTAAAAGTATTGTTTCTGAATTAACACAGTTAGAGTTGTTGCAAAAAGGTTACTAAAAAGTTGAAAAAGCATAGATTTCTTATTTGATAAAGTAAAATATATCTGGGTTTAGGGGAAAAAATCTGTTGTTACTATGCTAATTGTTCAGAAGTAAATGAAAAAGATCTTAAGATCTTTAAATTATCAGAAAAAAATAGATAAATAAAACCTATAAAAAAACAAAACCAAAAAAGAAAAAAGAAAAAGAAACAAAAAACCAGACTCAGATCATTGATACCAGCCGAGTCTTGGTCTCCTGACTGACTGTTCAGTTCTGCTATCAGTATAACTGGGCCATTTATTCTTTTTCTTTCTTTCTTTCTTTCTTTCTTTCTTTCTTTCTTTCTTTCTTTCTTTCTTTTTTTCTTCCTTCCTTCCTTTCTTTCTTTCTTTCTTTCTTTCTTTCTTTCTTTCTTTCTTTCTTTCTTTCTTTCTTTCTTCCTTTCTCTAGTTTGTTTCTCTCTCCTTTCTCAAAGATTTATTTATTTATTGTATATAAGTACACTGTGGCCATCTTCAGACACACCAGAAGAGGGCATCAGATCTCATTACAGATGATTATGAGCCACCATGTGGTTGCTGGGATTTGAACTCAGAACCTCTGGAAGAGCAGTCAGTGCTCTCAATCGCTGAGCCATCTCTCCAGTCCTTTATTCTCTTTCTAGCTGAATTAATTGTGGGTCCCTCTTTCCTTTAAATTATATGGCCTACTAAACATCAGTTCGGTAATACTGAGGGATTGTAGGACCAAATACACCATTTTAGAGCAAGATGAACCCACTGAACAATAAACAGTTGGTCCCAAAACCTTAGCACAACTGACTCCATGATGAATGTACCAATCAGCTTTTAAACTCAGCAAGTAAACAGAATGGCATACATGCCAAATAAATAAAACAAAGACCTAATCCATCAAACTCCATAGTTCTGGGGAAATCTCTAAATCTACTAATCTTGCTTTTAGCTTCTGTAGTTCTGCTGTTTGGTAACTGTTCTTGTTAACTGAACTATCTCAACACAAGACCTAGTTTTAGTTGTTTAAATCTCACCCTGAAAAAGGCTCACATCTATGTTTGGATCCTCAACACTCAGTGTAGTCTCAGGCTGGCTAAGAATGATTTTCTACTGGTTTAAACCAATTGACAACAGTCTTCTCTGGTGACTACCACAACAGTACCTTTGAGATTCCCTCAAATTTGTGACTGCAACATCTCTCATGTTCACATGAGTCATAACAGAGAACTACAAATTCCATACTCAAGGGAAAACAGAAGGGAAATATATGTATTTTCGAACCTTATTTCTGTCTCCAGTGAGTTGATTAAAGGCTGATTCCAGAAAACACTGTGAGATGGAAAGTGTCCGGAACTCTGCTCTGAGTCATCTGAGCTTCTGTCTGGCTTCCTTTCCTAGTACCTGGATTTGGTGAGACAGCTACAGATGCTAGTTGACTCTAGAATATGGTTAGATCACACTTCATGTGCTGGGTGGGGCAGGAACAACTTTCTTCCAGACAAGCAAGTAGACAAGAGAGGGAAAAGACACCTTTCTTGCTGAATAAATCATAGATGGATTCTCATTCTAGATCAGCTCTGTATGTATAATTGAATACTCAATGCTTTCCTGAAATGAAAACTCATCCTAAGCAAGCACTGAAAGTCCCTGTGGTGAAAGCGTAAAGTAGCACACAGAACGGGAATACCAAGGCTAGCATTTATCGCCCATGACTTCTGATGCTGTGTTCTAACATATGGCCTATTCCAAATTTGTTAAAATTTCTTGGTATCTAGAAAGTTTTGGATCCTATGCGCTTTCGTGAATACTGCCAAACACTTGGCAGTCAAATGAGTCAGGGAAAGAGGCACTCAAAAAGTGTCTGCACTGCAATAGGAAAAAAACCCGAAAGCACAGACAGAGGCTGGAAGGAGTATAGCTCTATGAGAAAATGAGGTTTCATTTTAGAAAAACATAATGTTTTATGGACATGATATGAGGAATGCAGTGTGGAGAGGAATTAATCTGTGTATTCAAAAATAGTTCTGACTTTTCAGTGTTTTTCTTTTCTTTTCTATGTTTTGGTGTTTGCCTGTGTTTGCAAATGGGTGTCTTTTTGCCTCTTCTGCCCACAAGCTTGTTAAGTAGTTGAGAATGATCTTGAACCCAGTCTTATTACTTTTACCTTCTCAGTATTTACTTTCCAGACCTGCCCCACTACTTAAATAAACCTCTTACTCTCTCCAGTTAGTTGGTTTGGTTAGAAACATGAGTGGACTTTAATCCCTGATCACACCTTTAATCATAGCACACACGAAACAAGCAACTGTAACTCTGTGAGTTTGAATCAACCCTGGACCACAAATGAAGTTCTGGACACACAGAGCTAGGAAGATATAAGATCTCTCAAAACAAAGCAAACAAAACAAAACAGAGTGGATGGGTGAGGTAGGGAGGCCGCCCTGGAAACCCAGCACTGTGAAGGGAAAGCATGCTCACCCTCAACTGCTTAGTGAGCTCGAGAGCAGAGTAATCTACAGGATAGTGTGTGACAAATCCAAAATGCAAACCAACAGAAGAAAGCAAAACAAAAGAAAAACATCAAGGGGAAAAGAAAAGAAGAGACTAAAAAGCAGTCACTTTTGTCACATCATTTTAATTCCTTCACAGACCACAATCTTCCCTTCATATTTATCATACATTAGCTTTTCCCAAAGCGTAAGCATGCCCTCTCTCCTGAAAGAGGTGAGCCCACTTCAGCCTCTGCATATTCTGCTGTGCTTCAGACACAACCTGTATGCTTGCTGTCCCCTAACTCATTCTACTGTCAAGGATTTGACCTTATGCACTCCAGGATTAGGGTGAAATATCTCTGAAATCATGAAATATTAACAACATTGGAATGAGAATATGTGATCGCACATGGTTAGAATTCTAGGGAGATAAATGCCAGGTCTCAGACCACTCCCCTGCAATTCTCCATGCACAGTGCTTCTCTCTTAGCACCAGGCTTTATCTGCCCTTGATCCTGGCTGTTCCCCTACCTTGTTACTTTTTTTTTTCTTGCTTCACATACTCAAATGTTATAATTGAAATATATTAAATTTCCATTAACTCTACATGTGATTGGGTAGTCAAGAGTGTTTCAGGCCAACCAGTTCTACCCAGTGAGTACCTGTTTCAAAGAAAAAAACAAAAACAACAAACAAGCAAAATGAAAAAGTGGGAGGGGGTCAAAGACTGAAATACTTCAGAGCTTAAGAGAACATATTACTCTTGCAGAGGACTAGAGTTTGAGCAAAGCAACCACGTCTAGCAGCTCATGGCCACCTCTAACACCAGCTCCAAAGCTCAGACACACTGTCTATATGCCAGCACCTTGATTCACATGTGTGCATACCCGCCACCACCAAACAGCTGCCACATATACATGCATATTATTAGAATAAAAAGAAAAAATTTTAACAGAAAAAATTCTGAAAATTCTGAACAATCAAACACTGAACATATGGATCACAAAATTCTCAAAGACAAAACCATCATTTTTCCACACTGATAGCTACAAGAACCATGAAGTATATTGGAATTAACTACGAAACATCTGTAAGATCAGTAATATGGTATTAAATAAGAAGCCAAGTAAAACTCTATTTTTATAATCTATAATGCATCACGACATAAAAGCTTAAATTTCTGAAAATCCATAACAATCACCAAAAAAGAAACAGTTTACCAATGTCTCTGTGGTCTTATCTGCAGAAAGGTGTTCCATTCAAAGAGACTGGTCTGTTTATTTAAATAAAACTATCTCACAGGAGGAGGGCAATAATCTGACAGAATAGTTCAAAAAAATATGAGCTGTTTGCTTCCTGTTCCAAGCAGCCTTTGCAATTAGAATGTGTCCTCTTTAATATGCTGATTCATTAGGAAGCAATGGCTCTGCATTGACACGTCATCAATTATAAAGCTAGACTTGTAAGCAAAAGCGAACTTGTTTTGAGGTGACTTGGTTTACAAAGCTGATTCCATGGTGCTTGCTCATCACAAAATAAATCAGCCTACAGCTTCACTGTATTCTGCAACATTAACACCAAAAATATCAATAATGATTTAAAAAACTCAAGTTTAAAAATGAATAAGGCATGAACTAGTAAATCTAAACACACTTATGCCCATTATTTGGGGAATGTCCTCAAAAATTTTAGTGATTTATCACAGTATTCTACCCTGCCAGTTCATAGTGAAAAACCAAATTGGAAGAGACTTAGAATTCCTTTGAAAACTATACAAAACATAATGTTACTTAAAGCGAGCATCCAACCTCTATGTAAAGACATCATGGCACGGATTTACTAATGAAAGATCTCAGCTCAAGTCCCAGTTAAAGAACTGACACATTAGTTCTGATACAGGGTATGTTCAAGAGCAGTGAGCCTCACATCTCTTCACTTGTATCTTCACAAGGAATGTGACTGACTAGTGCTCAGAAAATTCCCATATGGGGCCATACATGGATATGAAATAGAGATGTGACCAGAGTACAGAGACCTGGAGTTAAATCTGGTAAGCGACCCTACCTTGTTACTTGATGACTATTTGTTGTGTCTTTAGGGTCTCACATTCTAAGAATGTGGTGTTTTTTGGAAAGTCTCAGAGTCCCTAAAATTTTTGTTTTTTACATTAGCATCAATGGGAAGAGAGGCCTTTGGTCCAGTGAAGGCTTGTTTCCCAGCATAGAGGAATGTCAAGCTGATGGGGTGAAAGTGGGTGATTGGAAGTGGAAGCATTTTCATGGAAGCGAAGGGATCAGGGAGGGGTAATGAGAGGGGAGGAAGGGGATAAAGTTTAAAATGTAAATACATAGAATATCCAATAAAAAAGAAGAAAAATACAATGAAATGTTGAAATTTGCAGCTATATAGATGTAGCTAGAGAAAATATTCAACCAGAAGAAGAAAACCCAGGTCCAGAAAGATAAATGCATATCAGTGGATACTGGTTGTAAAATAAAATAATAATGATAATAATAATAATAATAATAATAATAATAATAATAATAACTATGCTATTATCCACAGAGCCAGAGAGCCTAAGTAACAAGCAGGGATGAAGCGGGAATACAAAAATCTCCCAAGGAGTAGAAAATAGAGTATATTTTGCTGTGGACAGACTATAGTGGTTGGAGTTGGGTAAAGATGGCATCATGTTTGTGGGGGAATATTAAAGACTAAAATTAAGGGGCATTGAGGGGCAAGTTGGGAACCTAGTGAATAGAACCTGTGAGAGTAACCCTAGCAAAGATACCTTATAATGTTGATAAGGATCCTGAACTGATCATCTTATGTCTTTTAAGCAGGCAAGGCCTCAATGATAGGGATTGGAACACCAACTTAGCCATGAAACCTTCAACCTGCAGTTTGTCCTGCCTGCAAAGAGTTATCTACCTAGTAACTAGCATAATCACCATCAGAGAGACCAGAAAGCCTTCACTTGTGGGAACAGATTTAGATTCCCACAACCACATATTGGGCAGATTTCAGAGAGTCCTGCCAGAGGGTTGGGGAGAAAGGTTCATACGGATAAGAGAAGACAGGGAGAACATGGGATACAAAACAACTGACTATGAATTGTGAGGGCTCACAGAAAAACAGGAGATTGTAGGGATAAAACTTAGGTCCTTTCAATATATTTTATGGTTGAGTAGCTTGTTCTTGTGGGAAGGCTATCAGGGAGAAGAAAAGAAAAAAAAAGCTTTCTATTTTCCTTTCCCAAGGAGATCTTCTCAACTGCCTTCAGCGCTTTTTGAAGCTTTGCCTCTCTTTGTCTGTGTTTTTAGCAGAATGGTATTTACTCTGCCACTTGTAAATGGGTATTTCATCTTCTAAGAGAGTACATATCATGTACTTCTGATTAGGTGTGGGTCACCTCACTCAGAATGATTTTTCTGCATCCATCCTACAAGTTATCAAGATGATGTAGCCTACTTGTGGGACACTCCTACTCCTGTGTTGGTTTGTGCACCCTTGATGTGATGGAGTGTGCATGGTCCTATTGTGTATTGTTCTTCAGTGATTGGCTCATATTTCTGGAAGGCCAGTCTTTCTGAGGAAATGCAGTGCATGGTGGATATAGGGCACAGAGGATGGGCAGGGGTGGGTCTTGGGGAAGGGATGAAGGGAAACTGCAATCAGGATGAAATGTATGAGAGAAGACATGTTTGAAAAATGAAGAAAAAGCCCAATGGCAGTAACATTAGAATGGACAGGTTTCTTTACATGCTGCCATTTGCTAATCAGCTTCCTCTTATAACAGGTTATGCAACCACTGGGATCTTGTTTGAAAGTACTGGGTTGTTACTGAGTGCATACTACAATGGACCAGAGATGCTAGCCTAGAATAATGTCTTCTCTGCATAAAAAGAGAAATTTCTATTCAGGAAAGTTATTACAAATTAACTCTGTTAATAATATAACTCTCAGGAAAATCAGAAAGTCGGGAGTATATTTTGTGAAGAAATCAATATATACAAAGAACATAATTGTACACAATTAAAGCAATTTGATAAATCTTCTAGAGCTATTTTGGCTAATATTCACTTATCAGTGAGTAATACCATGTGTAATGTTTTGTGAGTAGATTAACTCAATTAGCATGATATTTTCTAGTTCCACCCATTGCCTGTGAATATCACAAGATCATTGTTTTTAATTGCTGTAATTAAATTGTGTAAATGTACCTCATTTTATATAGTCATTGTTTTGTTGAAGGACATCTGAGTTGTTTTTAGCTTATGGATATTGTAAATAAGACTGCTATTAACATAGTGGAACATGTGTCTTTCTTATATGTTGGAAAATCTACTGGTTATATGCACAGGAGTTGTATAGGTAGGTCTACAAGTAAAACTATTTCCAAGTTTCTGAAGATCTACCAGACTGATTTGGAGAGTGGTTGTATTACCATGCAATATGACCAGCAATGGAAATGTTTCTCTTCACAACCTTGACAGAATTTGCTGTCACATGAGTTTTTGATCTTAGTCATTCTGACAAGTGTGAGGTGAAATCTCAGGTTCATCTTGATTTGCATTTCCTTGATGGCTAAAGGTGTTGTACATTTCTTTAGGTGCATCTTGGCCATTCAATATTCCTCAGTTGAGAATTATGTTTAGCTCTGTATTCCAAATTTAATAGGGCTCTTTAGTTCTCTGGAGTCTAACTTCTTGAGTTCTTTGTATATTTTGGTTATTACACCGCTATTGGATTTAGGGTTGGTAAAACTTTTTCCCTATCTGTTGTTTGCTGTTTTGTCCTATTGACAGTGTCCATTGTTTTATAGCTTTTCAATTTTATGAGGTCCCATTTGTCAATTGTTGAACTTAGAGCATGGGCCATTGAAGATCTTCAGGGATACGTCCCCTGTGACAATGAAAGTGACTGCAACTGAACATGTCATGTATAAGCTGGAGTTATGGAGCTTGTAATTCCAGCTAAAAAAAATTCTGCATTTTCATACCCTGAAGCTTCCTGTTGCTTGTGTAAAGGGTACAACAAGTTCATCTTGTCAAAATGTCTCCAGCTCATACACAGACAATAACGACTCAATAACCATATCCCTCTCTGCTCCAATTCTGCACAGAATCATGTTTCTCAATATAACTAGTAGTCCATAGTCCTTTCTTAACAGTTGTTTTGGAAAGGTACTAATGGTAAAAGAGTTGATTTCTCGTCCATTTGTTACTAAATGAGGTAAGCTTTCATAAGGCCACCTATACTTCCCAAGTGTCTAGATGACCTGAAACCAAAGCTATGCAGAGTGTGTGGGGACTAAGCATATGGAAGCATTTTCTTGAATTGTAAGCAGTACCCATGACATGGGAGATGACTTAAAAATTAGTACATGTAGCTGGCAAGCCTAAGACTCGGGTTTAAAACCCAACAAGGAAGAAGAAGTCAGAGGGAATGGCAGACCACTGTCAGGTACCCCAGTAGAGATGGGATCTGGAAGCCAGAGAAAGTTCAGAATCTCTGAGGCAAGATAGAATGGTGTATGTAGATGCCAACACAAAGGGGATTGCCTAAAAGCAAAGCAAAACTCACGACTGTCAGATAAAAATTCTATTCTCCACTCATGCTGTGGAACTAAGACAAGACAGACAAAACACACACACACACACACACACACGCAAACACACACACTCAACACACAACATTTACAAAATTGTCAATCCAGAAGTCACCTGTTTCATCTTTATTGGCTAAGTACTATTTCTTTTGTTCTTAAGAAATAAAACCTATTTTACATTTTTCTCCTCATTTCTATCTCATGGCATTTTAATTTTTATTAGCTATTTTATGTATTTACATTTCAAATGTTATTCCCTTTCCCCCACCCCATCCCCCTTCCCAATCCCCTTGCTTCTATGAGGATGTGCCCACTCCCACCCACCCACTCCCACCTTAACACCCTGGCATTCCCCTACACTGGGGAAATAAGCCTTCCAGGACCAAGTGCTCTTCCTCCCATTGATGGCAGACAATGCCATCCTCTGCTACATATGTGGCTGGGCCCATGGGTCACTCCATGTGTACTCTGGTTGGTGGTTTAGTCCCCAGAAACTCTGGGAGTCTGGTTGCTTGATATTATTGGCTAAGTACTATTTCATGACAATAGTGTTGTCTATTTGCAGATGACATACTGAGGCTGAAGTCCTACCAGCCTTTGATGAGGAAGTTCCACACTTCAGTCACAGTTGTGATAATTCATCAGGTGATAGTGGTATGTGGATGATTGGTGGAGGTTATGTTTACAGAAGGAACAGCTATAACATTTCTCTCCTGGTGAATCCCCTCATGAGCCTTTAAGTTGGCCTTATGAATGAAGGACATTTTGTATGTGCTGCATATTAAGGGCTTCTCTAGCTTGTATAGGACGTCATGAATTCAGAGGTAAGAGACTTGATTACTTTCTGTCCTGTAGGACTGACAACTGCCCTCTTATTCTTCTGTGTTTTCTGGTGGGAGGAAAGGTGACAGGAATACTTGAAGGTCCCACTACATCCATCACATTTGTATGTTTTGATGTCTCTATGGAATCTTTGTTGATGACTTTCACATGTGGAGATTGTCTCTTCTATATGGCAAAGAAGCACAGACTAAGAAGTAGGCTGTTCTGGCCTAGAAAGTAACCCTCGGACCTCCATAGGTACATCTTAGGTACATCTTTAAAAAAGGTACTTCAAGAACTGTTCTAGACAGGGTGACATCTCTTGGCTTGCTCTGGAAGACTCCTGAGCAGTTCCATAAGAAATATTCCCCATTTCAGGGCTAGGATGTTACCTTTTCTGCACATTAAGTAAAAAGTTCATTTTCTCTCTGAAAATAGTATCACCACTATTTATTTGAGAATTATTCCAAGAATAATACTCTATTCTCCATATTCTCTGTAATCAGAAATGTTGTCCCTGGAGAAAATCCCTCATTTTTCCTCCATATGGACATCCCAGGTGTAGGAGCACTGAGAAACTCTACCTGATAACTGGAGGTGCCTTGACTTGCACTTCTGACACCAATATACTGAGCTCTTAAGCCTCAGAATACTGTTCTCTCTGGTTAATAGGGGGTATTTAATACCATTTCTAATAATAGCACCACTTGTTAGCAAATTGGTAACAATCCAAGAAGTGTTGTGGCCTTTTCACTGTTGTCACGTCCTTTGCAAAGAAGACAATCTAGGAAACTATACCCAAGAAGGGATCCCCATACAATGTGCCTCTTTTGACCAGGCTCCTTACTAAACTCTAGTAAACAGTATAACTTGAGTGTTCTGCAATGTTGTACTTATAGTATCATGTGTTGCAGATGTTGATGATTGCTGTTGTTTTGAAAGCATGATGGCACCTTTTAGGTGTGTGTTCTCAAGAAAGAGGGTCCCACATTATGTCCTGTCATTCTACTGAGGTATACTCTACAAGATTCCTCTCCCCATTGCAGAATATTTTATCTAAAGTACCTCCCTTTGAGTCCTGAGCATCTCTTACCTTCCAGGTCTCTGGAATGTAGTGTTGCCATCCCATAGTTAAAAACTCTGACCAAGGATTGTTTCTGTCTGCAAGAACTGCAGAGACAACGTGGAGAAGAGCCTTATCAAAAGGAGGTCCAGTGACAGGCTCAAATTTGAATCCAGCTCAAGGGGAGGCCCCAAAGACTGACACTGTTACTGATGCTATGGTGTACAGGGCCCTAGCACCCCTGCCCTCTGAGAGTCCCAACATGCAGCTGAGAGAGTCAGATGCAAATACGTAAGTGGACAGAAGCTGAGGACCCCTGTGATGGAACGAGGGAAACACTAGAAGAAGCTGATGAGCATGGCAACCCAACAGGAAGACCACCAGTCTCAGCTGACCTGGACCACTGATATCTCAGACACTGAGCTACCAACCAGGCAGCATAAACCAGCTGATATGAGGCCACTGTCACATAAACAACAGAGGACTGACTAGTCTGCCATCGATGAGAGAAGATGCAGCTAACCCTCACCAGACCAAGTGAGTGAGAAGGTCTGCTGCAGTTGACATATGGTTGGGTATTGGCATCCTTTTCAAGAGGGGGGAGTAGGTATGGGATGAGGAGCAATCAGAGGACAGATATGAAGAGGGATAACTGCTGGACTGTAAAAGATGATTAAAAAATAATAAAATATAAAAAATAAAAAGAACACATAATATAGTGAATTAAATATTGGTGATGAAATAGAAAGAAATTAGTAATGAGATAAAAGGGTATCAAACTGTAATATACATTTCTCGAACAATAAAGAGAAACTTAAGCAACAAATGGCTGTTCTAAAAAATAACTAGGGCGTGCAGAACAGGGCTGGGCCCATCTGCCACCTGGACCAGCAGTTCCCAAAGGTACAAGTCTGGTGAGAAGTTGATCTGAGTAGCCAGGGCAGAGGAATCTCTGGCGAGTGCGAACAGAAAGTGCGCCCCTGCCCTGCCTGATCCCGGGACCAGGAGCCCAGCATTGGGACCTCTGTTCCCACCTGGCAGCTTTGGGGCATAGAACTGGGCTCAGACTATCCGCCACCTGGATCAGCAGAGATCCATGGACACAGACCAGGTACAAGGGAAAGGCAAGAACATATCACTGACAATAAGATGGCAAGAGGAAAGCGAAAGAGCATGTCCCCAGGAAACCAAGACAACCTGGCAACACCAGTACCCAGCTCTCCCATCACAGTAAACAGCAGAATGCCAAACATTTCAGAAAAACAAAACGCAGACCAAAAATTATACCTCAAGATGATGATAGAGATCCTTAATCAAGAACGGGAGGAAAAGCAAAAAGAATCAGAAGCTTTTAAAAAGGAAACAAGAAAAACACTCAAAGAACTCAAAGACCTGGAGGAAAAGAGAAACAAAGAGATGAAGGAATTTAAAACGGAAATTGACACAATAAAGAAAACACTAAAAGAGATAACCCTAGAGGTAGAACACCTAGAAAAGAAATCAGGAGTCACAGATGCATTTCCAATAAACTACAAGAGATGGAAGAGAGAATCTCGGGGACCAAAGACAACATTGTAAACAGACAAAAGAGTCAGAGAAGATGCAAAAACCAAAAAGCTCCTAACCCAAAATGTCCAGGAGATCCAGGACACAATGAGAAGACCAAACCTAAGAATAATAGAAAGAGAAGAGGGAGAAGAATATCAACTAAGAGGCACAGTAAATATCTTCAACAAAATTGTAGAAGAAAACTTCCCTACCCTTAAGAATGAGAAGACCAAGAGAATAAAAGAAGCCTTCAAAACTCCAAATAGGTTGGACCAGAAAAGAAACTGCTCCCGACACATAATAGTCAAAACACCAAGTGCCCAAAGCAAAGAAAGAATACTAAAAGCAGTAAGGGAAAAAGGTCAGGTAACATATAAAGACAGACCAATCAGAATCACACTGATTTCTCAACAGAGACTATGAAAGCTAGAATAGCCTGGACAGACATTATGGAGACCCTAAGAGAGCGCAAGTGTCAGCCCAATCTACTATACCCAGCAAAACTATCAATCACCATAGATGGAGAAATGAAGATAATTCAAGACAAATCTAAATTTACATAATATCTGACCACAAACCCAGCACTACAACTACAACAAATAGGTGGAAAACCGAATACAATGAGGGTAACTACATCCTAGTAAAAACAAGAAAACTCCTAAGAAAGAAAAACAATAGAAGAATGAGCCACAGACACAACTCAACCTACAAAAGCAATAATAGCACGAAACAGCAACCACTATTCCTTGATATCTATTAACATAAATGGACTCAACTCCCCAATAAAGAGACATAGGCTATCAGACTGGATACATAACAAAATCCAGCCTTTTGCTGCATACAGGAAACTCATCTCAGAGACAAAGGCAGATACTATCTCAGAGTAAAAAGTTGGGAAATAAACTTCCAAGCAAACAGCCCCAAGAAGCAAGCTGGAGTGACTATTCTAATATCAAATAAAGTAAATTTCCAACCAAAAGTTATCAAAAAAAATAAGGAAGGACACTTTTTACTCATTACAGGGGAAATCTGTCAGAAGGAACTCTCAATCTTTAACATATATGCTCCAAATAAAAAAGCACACACATTCATAAAAGAAACCCTACTAAAGCTCAAAAAATACATTTCACCCCACACAATACTATTAGGAGACTTTACTACCCCACTCTCACCAATGCACAGATCTTGGAAACAGAAACTGAACAAGGACACTGTAAAACTAGCAGAGACTTTGAACCAACTAGAATTAATAGATATCCACAGAACATATCATCCTAAAGTAAAAGAATACACATTCTTCTCAGCACCCCATGGCACCTTCTCGAAAACTGACCACATAATTGGACACAGAATGAGCCTCGATATAAGAAGATTGAAATACTCCCATGCATCATCTCAGATCACAATGGTCTAAACCTGGTCTTTAACAACAACAAAGACAACAAAAAGCCCACATACACATGGAAACTAAACGATGCTCTGTTAAACGATAGCAGGGTCAAAGGAGAAATAAAAAAAGAATTTAAAGATTTTCTAGAATTCAATGAAAACAAAAACACAACATATCCAAAACTATGGGATGCAGTGAAAGCAGTACTGAGAGAAAAACTCATAGCACTGAGCACTTCCAAAAAGAAATTGGAGAAGCATACATCAGCAACCTGACAGCACAGCTAAAAGCTCTAGAACAAAAGGGAGCAGATACACCCAAGAGGAGTAGATGGCAAGAAATAATCAAAATTAGGGCAGAAATAGACCAAATAGAAACAAAAAGAACCATTCAAAGAATCAAGAAAACCAAGAGCTGGTTCTTTGAGAAAATCAACAAGATTCATAAACCCCTAGCCTGACTAACTAGAGGGCAAAGAGAGAGTATACAAATTAACAAAATCAGAAAGGAAAGTGGAGACATAACAACTGAAACTGAGGAAATTCAAGAAATCGTCAGATCCTACTACAAAAGTCTGTACTGCAGAAATTTGGAAAATCTGGAGGAAATGGATGAATTCCTAGACAGATACAAGATCCTAAAGTTAAACCAGGACCAGGTAAACCATCTAAATAATGCTATAACACCTAAAGAAATAGAAGAAGTCATCAAAAGTCTCCCAACCAAAAAAAGCCCAGGTCAAGACGGGTTCAGTGAAGAATTTTATCAGAAATTTATTGTGGACATAACACCAATTCTCTCGGAACTATTCCACAAGATAGAATCAGATGGAATACTACCTAACTCATTTTTTGAGGCTACAATAACCCTCATTCCTAAACCACACAAAGAAGCTAAAGGGAAAGAGAACTTCAGACCAATCTCACTTATGAACATTGATGCAAAAATACTCTACAAAATCCTTGCAAGCCAAATCCAAGAACACATCAAGAATATCATTCACCATGATTAAGTAGGCTTCATCCCTGGGATACAGAAATGTTTTAATATAAGGAAATCCATCAATGTAATCCACCATATAAACAAACTCAAAGAAGAAAATCTCATGGTCATCACACTAGATGATGAGAAAGCATTTGACAAAATTCAACACCCCTTCATGTTAAAAGTCCTGGAAAGGACAAAAATCCAAGGTCCATACTTAAACATAATAAAAGCAATATACAGCAAACCAACAGCCAACATCAAACTTAACAGTGGGAAACTTGAAGCAATCCCACTAAAATCAGGGACTCGACAAGGCTGCCCACTCTCCCCCTACCTATTCAACATAGTACTGGAACTCCTGGCCAGAGCAATTAGACAGCAAAAGGAGATTAAAGGGATACAAATCAGAAAGGAAGAGATAAAAACATCACTCTTTGCCTATGAAATGATAGTGTACTTAAGCAACCCCAAAAATTCCACCAGAGAACTCCTACAACTGATAAACAAGTTCAGCAAAGTGGCTGGATACAAAATTAACTCAAACAAATCAGTAGCTTTCCTATATTCAAAGGACAAACATGTGGAGAAAGAAACTAGGGAAAAGATACTCTTCACAATAGTCACAAAAACTATGAAATACCTTGGTGTGGCTCTAACTAAGCAAGTGAAGGACCTGTATGACAAGTACTTCAAAGGAAATTGAGGAAGATCTCAGAAAATGGAAAGATCTCTCATGCTCATGTTTTGGAAGGATCAACATTTTAAAAATGGCCATCCTACCAAAAGCAATCTACAGATTCAATGCAATCTCCATCAAAATTCCAACCCAGTTCTTCATTGAGTTGGAAAGATCAATGTGCAATTTCATCTGGAATAACAAAAGACCTAGAATAGCGAAATCCATCCTCAACAACAAAAAAACATCTGCGGGAATCACTATCCCTGACCTCAAGCTATATTATAAGGCTATTGTGCTGAAAACTGCATGGTACTGGTACAGAAATAGGCATGTGGATCAATGGAATAGAATAGAAGATCCAGAAATGAGCCCTCATGTATATGGTCACCTGATTTTTGACAAAGGAGCTGTAAACATTCAATGGAAAAAGGACAGCCTATTCAACAAATGGTGCTGGTCCAACTGGCACTCAGCATGCAAAAGAATGAAAATAGACCCTTTCTTATCTCCTTGTCCAAAGCTCAAGTGTAAGTGGATCAAAGATCTCCACATTAAACCAGATTCACTGAAACTATTAGAAGACAAAGTAGGGAAAACCTTAGAACACATAGGCACAGGAGAAAATTTTCTGAACAAAACACCAATTGCTCAAGCTCTAAGGTCAAAGATTAACAACTGGGACTTCATGAGATTGCAAAGATTCAGTAAGTCTAAGGACATTGTCAAGAAAACAAAACAGCAGCCAACAGAATGGGAAAAGATCTTTTCCAACTCCACATCAGATAGAAGCCTAATATTCAAGGTATACAAAGAACTCAAAAAGGTAGACACCAGAGAATCAAACAACCATATTAAAAAATGGGGTACAGAACTAAACAAAATGTTCTCAATTGAGGAATATGGAATGGCTGAGAAACATCTAAATAAGTGCTTGACATCCTTATCCATCAGGGAAATGCAAATCAAAACAACCCTGAGATTTCACCTCACACCAGTCAGATTGCCCAAGATCCAAAACTCAGATGACAGCAGATGCTAGCGAGGTTGTGGAGAAAGAGGAACACTTCTCCACTCTTGGTGGGGTTGTAAACTGATACAACCACTGTGGAAATCAGTCTGGCAATTCCTCAGAAAATTGGACATAGTACTACCTGAAGACCCAGCTATTCCACTTCTGGGCATATACCCCAGAGACACTCCAATATACAACAAAGATACATGCACCACAATGTTCATAGCAGCTCTATTTATAATAGCCAGAAGCTGGAAATAACCCAGATGTCCTTCAGTAGATGAATGGATACAAATAGTGTGTTACATTTACACAATAGAGTACTACTCAGCTATCAGAAAAAATGACTTAACCAAATTCTTAAGAAAATGGTTGCATCTAGAGAATATCATCCTGAGTGAGATAACCCAGTCACAAAGAACAGACATAATATGCAGTCACTGATAGTGGGATGCTAACCCCAGAGGCTCAGACTGCCCCAGAAACAACTCACAGACTATGTGAAGCGCAAGAAAAAAAGAAAACAAACAAACAAAAAAACATTATGCTCCATCCTTACACACCAAAAAAACGTTGACTAATTCCGTGTTACATCCTGTTTTACATTTACTTTTTGCTCATTGTAACTAGAAAGACCTTAATGCACAGTGTCAAACCTTAAAAAAAAAAAAAAAAGAAAAAAAAAAAAAAGCCAAGCACTGACAAAAATGTATTTGTATACATTTGTGCAAAAGTGTTTAAAATTTTTTTCTTTTCTTTGTTTTTTAAAATAAAGTTTAAAAAAAATAAAAATTAAAATTAAAAAAAGGAAAAAAAGAAGAAAGAATATTCTTTATCAAGTTGTCAAAGAATATGTGCTACTTTTAATATATTAATGTCAGTCTTTTTCACAGATTCTGCCTCATTGTTCATGAACATTGAGCTTATATGAGATTAAATTATTATTTTGTATTAAAAAAAAAAGAAGGTGGAGAGAGCTAGGCTGCCTTAACCCCCTGCAGCTTTAAGAATCACTGCTGCATTCCTATGTCATGGTGGGCTATTCAATGACTGGGAAAGTTGGGGTCCATTATAGAGAATCTTTGGACTTTGTGCTTGCCTTAGCAGAGCCTCGCATTGAACTGCTTCAAGTGGTGCATCAAGCTGCTGACCTTTGGTGTCCTAGAAAGAGATTAATAAGGAGCAGGTCCTGTATAGTGCCTCAGTCTGGTAACCTTCCTTACTCCTTTCATTTCTTTAGACTCTTTAATGACTCTCTACCCTGAGGCTCTAGTATGGACATATCATGAATAATCTCCACCCTTGACTTGGTTAAGTCTACCTGTATGCTGTTCAGGGCCATTTCTTATAGAAAATGTCCTTGGCATGCCCAAGTCTCCCAGTCTGAATGGGTCTTCGCATTAGTTTCTCTCAAAGCCTATTCCTACTGTGTGTGTGAGCACATATGTGTGTATGCGCACACATGTGTGTGAATGTGTATATGTGCGCATGTGTGTGAATGTTTCCAGAGCAGTCATTACAGTTTATATTTAGGGATCATATTGAAGAATTGTTTGCCTAATGTCTGTCTCTCCTAGTAGGCCAAAGTTCCATGAGGCAAAATGTTAAAATGCCCAGTCTTTAACACAGTGTTTGACACATAGCAGGCTCAATAAATGTTTTCTAAATAAAAGGAAAAATAATAATTAAGAGAAAAAAATAAAAAATAACGAATTTGACTTGTGATGGAAGAAGTCAGGGAAGCCTTGAAATCAATGAAACACCAAAAATTCTCTCTAACTTTTTTATTATTCTGAATTAGAAATCTTTTAATGCTCCACGCGACCCTTGGGAACCTAATTTTCTATTTCCTTAGAGTCTGTAACTCAACATTTGAAAACATATCCTCTATAGTTTAGAGAACAGAATTATGAATGTCAGTGAGAGGCCAAATCTTTTACATTCAGATTCCATGTTAGAGAACCTGATCTAAGTTTGAACTCAGGTAAATAAAAGGATGGGACTTAGCATAAGTTTTCACTTTGACCCCCAACAAAACCAGAGCCTAGTCTCTTGGTTAATCCCCAACAATACCAGTGTCTCCAGGTTACATCCCCAACAAGACCACCATTTCTAGCTTATTACCTGAACAGACCTGCACCCTAGGTTACAAGCCCACCTCTGCCTAATGTCACCAATGCAGAGGGGAACAGAAGCTAAATGATATGACCCTCAGCATCGGTCAGTTATGTTCAAGGCCACAGTAGCTTTCCAATTAGATACTTGCACACTTATCCCCCACATGCTGCTCACTATAAAGCCTTGCCCAAATAGATATTTGGGGCTCCCACCAACAAAACTGTGTGGCATGACAGTGGTGTGTTGGAGGGCCCCAAACTATCTCTAATGGAATAAAGACTTTGCTGCGAGTTGCCTCTGATCATCTAATGTCTGTTTTTCTTTGCAGAGGTCTAAAATTTCCCTGGAACTACACCAGGAAAATTTCTTTAGACATAAGAACCAGGCAAATGAGCTAATCCTTAGTTTGTCATCTGTATAAGCATGCTGAGAGCAGGTGTCTGTAATCTACACATTCAATTAAGGTTATAGGTCCATGTTTCCATGCATAGAAAGGAAACCCATTTTTAAAATAATTTTTTACACTCTAGTATTCAATCAAACAAAAATAAAAAAAAATCTAAAATTATTAGAATATTTTAATTGATTTTTAGTAATGTATATATAGTGTGCTTGAAAAATTTCAGATTCTTTACCATTTCACTCAAAGACTGAGAATTACACATATCTAGACTTTGACACAAGATCCAATGTATTAGCATCAACATTAAGTCTATTCAGATTTGAAAATTAGGACTGATGCCCCATCACTCAAGGAAATTCTTATGGGTATGGCACTGTTGGGCAACCCTGTGCCTGTCAGATTACAACATCAGAACCTTACTCTTTTATTCTGACACCTCAGGTTTCTATACAGAAAAGCATACTGATATGTAGTAGCCAATTTGGAAATCTGCCTAGTCAATTTTATCACCAGTTTTTGCCACACAGTCCCAGGGATGACTGGCTACTGCTATGAACTTTGTTTTTAAGTGTGTGTGGCAGATTCTAACACAGACCTCATGATTACACCTTAAGTACCTCTCTGAGTAAGCCATATCCCACACCCAAGTTATCACCTCTAAATTCTTAATGTCTTCCCCAGATGTCAATTCTTCAGCCTCTCTCCTAACATACAAATAAACTAGATTTAGTTATGCCCATCAAACCTAATAGATAGGCTCCTTTCTCCCATACTCATGGTAATTTGGAGCCATAAAAATTTTCTACAATATTAATATTTTTACTTGGAGAATACAGGCTCATTGGGGGAGGGGGAACAACCTATACAAGCAATCAAACAAAAAAATCAAATCAAAATAAATTTAAAACTCTACTTTTCCTCAAACCCAAATAATGCTGCAATTTCTTCCTATTAAGTCCCCCAGGTACTCACCATGACAAGAGGCTTCAAGCACCCATCAGTCAAACCCTCCATGAATTTCTGAATATTTCTGTCACTGGATTTCCACTTATCTGTCAAAGCAAACTTGTCTTTGCAGTGCCCAGTGATGAGACCAGTTGAAAATCAATTGCTCCTTGCTCTGTTTTTCAAGCTGCCATCATAGGGCAAACCTCTCCCAGAGACTCTTCAGCTCCTGCTATGCCCAGCAGCCATTGTTATTTCGGGATGTTTTGAGCTGAGGACTCCAAGAGTTAGAGATGTATTTCCCCCACTGCACAGCAGAAACAGAAGTTGGAATGAACTCTAGATTATCAATCTGAAGGTCATTTGGCACTGACTCTGAATTAAAGGATTGTCTGAGTTGTGAAGCATTGTGGTGACCATGATAAAAGAGATTCAACTATGGCAGTTTGGTATCTGTTGAGTGACTTGAGGACCAGTGCCAACAACGGGTGGATGTACTGTGAAACCTATGAATGAAAAGAAGAAAGAAGAAAAAGAGGTAGAAGAGGAAGAAGAAGAAACACATAATTATAGTAAAAATATTAGCAGATTTCTGCCACAGATGGTTTCATCATTTTCTGACAGAAAATACTTTATCATAGTCCTACACATGCTTCTGGGTAAGAGAAAATGGACAAAGCAGCTCATATAACAGAAAACATGACTCATCAGTGAAAAATTCCTGTTTCAAGGATGGGAAGATCTATCACTGAACACAGCAAAGTGTGTAGTGAATTACACACATCTCTTCCCCCCACCTTAGAAAAGATAAAATTATTTTTGCTGTTTCTTGAAATTTAAGTTATATTCATGTATCTCTAAAACACCACAGAACCTTTCTTTAAAAATATCTAAAATGAATGTATAGCCACATCAAATTCACAATGAAGCAAAGATATATCCTTAAACACACAGATGATTCCCATCTTAGAGTT
This sequence comes from Micromys minutus, assembly GCF_963924665.1. Classification (NCBI taxonomy): domain Eukaryota; kingdom Metazoa; phylum Chordata; class Mammalia; order Rodentia; family Muridae; genus Micromys; species Micromys minutus. The sequence goes on from NC_137967.1 coordinate 25,198,273, forward strand.
GCATTCAGAGTTTAATAAAATTAAACCCCAAGATCATAAATGTTGTTCAAAGGAAACGACCTCAATCTCCCAATAACTGTGGTGAAGATTCTCTCAAGTCCCCAAGCGCTCTCTCTCTCTCTCTCTCTCTCTCTCTCTCTCTCTCTCTCTCTCTCTCTCTCTCACACACACACACACACACACACACAAACACACACACACACACACACACACACACACACACACACACACACACACACACACACACTTTCATACTCAGGAGCATAAAGTAGGAAAGCCTATCTATTCTCCAGCCTTACCGCTTTTGTCAGTGAATTTCAAGGATGTTTTCAGGAAGCCATGGGAGGTGGTAGATACTCTGCTCTGATTCATCTGAAGTTCTATCTGAAATGGCTTTTCTTAGAGTGCCTGTCTTAACGGAGTTGGTTACAGATGTTAATTAATATCAGAATGATTGAAGCAGATCTCCTGTGAATAGGTAGGGAAGCTCAAATTTTTAAGCCCAGGACAACCCCATAGTTTAGGAGGATCAAGATCAGCTGGCCTTACAAGGACAGATAATGCCTAACTAGAGCAGCAAATGCAAGCAAGCACATAAAACAGAGGAAAAACACCTTTTTCTGCTAATTGAATCAGAGATGAAGACCAAACTCAGCCTCGTCTCTGTATCTCTAATGCTTGATTGCTTGATGCTTCCCTAGTAGGAAAACACCTCCTGAGCAAGCACTGAAATTCACTGTAGTGAATGGAGACAGTGCCACAGTGAAAAGGAATGCATGGTTAACATTTATCTCCCACAATTTTTGATACATATTCTCCCAAATGTTCTTTCAAACTTTGTTAAAATTCCCTGGTTTCTAGAGAGCTGTATATCATAATTACTTCAGTGATCATAGTCAAACCTTTGGCAGTGGAATCAGACAGAGGTCAGGAGGCAACCAGGATGTGTCAGTAGCACTATACAGAACAGATGGAGGCTGAAGAAAGCTCATCTCTAGCACAGAAGAGCATGTATTTCATTTTGGGAAAACAGAATATTTGATGGACAACAAATGAGGATTGTAGTATGGTAAAATCAGGGTAGATGTTGTTGTCTCTTTTTGTCTCTTCTGTGCGTGGATGTGTGTGTGTGTGTGTGTGTGTGTGTGTGTGTGTGTGTGTGTGTGTGTGTGTGTGTATGTTAGTTTGTGGTATTAGACAGGGTTCTCTAGAGTCACTGAACTTATGGAATGTCTCTATATATTACGGGAATTTATTGTAGCAGTCTACAGTACAACAAACCCAACAATGGGCAGCTGTGAATGGGAAGTTCAAGAACACATGAGTGGCTCAGGCCCACATGGAGAGTTAATTTACCTGCTCCTCTGTACTTCCATAAGACTTAGGTTCCAATGGATGTGCTGGCGAGTAAGTGCAAGCAGGTTCAGACAAGTGAGTCCTCCTTCTTCCAATGTCCTTATGCAGGCCTCAGGCAGAAGGGTAATCTGAGATGCCTCAGACTAAAGGAATGTGCTTCCAAGCCTGGATCTAAAACTTCCTTTGTTTCAGGATGACCTTGAACTCAGATCTACCTGCCTCAGTCGCCTGGGTTTAAAGGTGTGTACTACCTTGGCTGAGTCTAAGCTTTCAAGGCCATTATGCCTCAAGATCTCCACACCAGGTTCCGGGTCAGAATTCTGTGTCTTCCAGCCTCACAATCTGGATCACAAGTGTGCCCTCCATTTCCGTTCTGTAGTTCATTCCAGATGAAGTCAAGTTGACAACCAGGAATAGCTATCACACTTGTTTTTGCAAATGGCCTTTTTATAACATAGTCTGTTCACAATGTCACTAATTTGGTCAGAATGAACTTGCACTACAATTGCATTGCTTCCAATGCCTCATTGCTAAGGTTCCAGACCTGCCTGTGGGTAAAGAACTGTTGAGGAATCACGCTGAACAGAACCGAACAAATGCACTATAGAAACAAAAGGATAACGCGGCATCTATAGACTACTGAGAGTGTATCAGGGGAATAGAGGCAAAAGTGTAAGACAAGAGTGGAAAATAAATCTGTTGGGAAGTGACATACTGAAACCAAATGCTATGTATCCTAATTTAAAATTGAAAATATAAAAACAAAATATGTTTTAAAAGATTGTTTTTATAGTGAATTTTACTATATATTCAAGGCAGTTCTAATAGTCAATGCAACTCAGAACATTTAACGTTGCCATGGTTTTTCTTATCTTATTTGACCTGGGGTTTGAACCCAGAGTCTCATGAATGAAAGATGAGCACTATGCCACTGACCTGCGTGAGCTCATTCTTTCTATGAAGTATATGTCTTTGTGACAAACTGCAGGAGAATGATATTTGTAATCTATATTCTGTGTAACATTCTGTTGTGCTGTCACTACGTGCATTGAAAAGTGTCATGTTTGTGTCCCTGATGTTTTCCTTGAAGATCATGGTATACATGTGCATTTGTTAAGATGTATTATTTTATGCTTTATTAATTTTGTTGCCATAACAAACATCTTTCGGGAGGAAGTTCTCATGTTGTACAAACTCTATTCATATAAAATACCTTTACATATGATAGAAGAATTGTTCTTTTATCCACCAATTCTACTTCTTATTATAAGTAAAAAAAAATACAGTGGGTTGTTCAGATGCTGCTTGTATTCTAATGCAAAATATTGGTTTCTCAGTTTGTAGTTGTCTGCAATGCTCAGATCTGAACATCTACCAAATGCTGTTATTTAAGCCTTGCTCCCAGTTCAACCAGTTGATAAAATGCTATTTGCCATGACTGGTCCATGTGAGGACTGAATGAGGAGATTGCTGGTAGAGGGAGGAAAGAAATAAGGAGACTTAAGGGGGGAGGCCACCTTGGGAAGAGGTGATTTATGAACATATGGCCCAGAGAGACAGCAAGAAATAAGGGACTTAATCATTGTGGAATAAGTTAGAATAGCTCTAAATCTGCCCTATGCAGGCTTGATGTTTGCAAATAAACTAGGTAGACTGTGTGTATTTTATATGGGCAACCTAGGGTTATAGATCCTTTACACACATACACACATAAAAAAAAAAAAAAATGAAAACCATGTCTTCTACCTCCCTAGTGATAGGAATTCCTGATACTTGTAGCATCTTTTTTGTGGTTTTTATTGTTGCTATTGATTTTTGGTTTATTTTTGTGATACCTTCTGTATATGCAAGCCTGGCTATTCTTTATCTCTAATTAAAGTCCAGGCTGGCCTCACACTGATAGAGATCCTCCTGTCTCTGTTTTCTGATCTAGGATTAAAGGTGTGGCAGGAATTAAAGGCACTAACGTCCTTGAAATACTTTAATTGTTAAATTGAATTGTGTACCTTGAAATTCACATGTAGGAAGAAAATAGTGACCCACAGTAAAATGTTTACTGTTTTAATGAAATAATACTTTCATCTGGATGTTTTTTCCTCTTAGTATTACATTAATTTATATCCTGAACATAGCAATTAAAACAAATCATACATTTTAATGAGGTAAGTCAATCATTGTAAAATATGGCTAATTTATTAGAAGAATTTTAAGTGCTTTCTTTTTCATGTGGCAAAGTTTTCTTTAAGTGGAAGGGAACCGTAATGTTTAACCATTCAAAGTTTTTGTTTTGTGATTTTAAAAGTCTTCAAACTTTAGAAGTTTTAATCACAGTTTCCAGCCTATTTGGGCATAATGGCAACTAAAATGTTCTATGTTTTGTACTGTAGTTTAGCACAACCTTGATATATGACCTCTGTCTTTGGGGATAAAACATCAACATGTAAATTTAGGGGTCACAAGTGAACCTAAGAATTAGCATCATTGGAAAAAGCCATTCACCAAAGCAAACACCTTTAATTCCAGTACTCTGGAGCTAGAGGCAAGTGTGTGTCAAATTCATGTCAACCTGATCCACACAGTAGGACCATTATATCTAGGCATGAATGGGAATACAATGTCTCAAGATGAAAAAAAAAAAAACCACAAAATAGAGACAGAAAATCAAAAAGGATGGTTGAAGATGTGAGGTCACTTTGAGCTGTCAGTACAGAGGAGTTAAAAGCTGTAGGACTGTAGTGCAAGATCATTCCGAACAACTTAGTGAGACTGTGAGCAAAATAGAATGCATATAGCCATTTGCCAAAAAAAAAAAAAAAAAAAAAAAAAAAGAGCAAATGAGAGAGAAAGAGAGAAACAATGACAACTGTATTTTACCACAAATCTTAGTTTCTCCCTAGTCTACAGTCTTCATGACATCAATGTTCTCCCAATAGGTACCACCTGCCCCTGTCTACTTCTATCTTTCCCATTGTGCTACAGACTCCATCTGGGTTCTTCTTACCCTGTCTGATTCCATTATCAAGGATTTGACAGAGTTCCCTGAAGCATGTAGGATCCAATCTCTCAGGAAAACAGGAAATTTTAACAAGTTCTGAATGACTCCTATGTAGGAACCCAGACTCAGAAGTCACAGAAGATAAATGATAATCTTGGTATTTTTTTCAGTGTGGTACTTTCTTTCACTACAGTGATTTACAACACTTGCTTAGGAGGTGATCTTCCAGGGAACCATCAATCATTGCATTAGAGATACAAAACGAGGGCCAAGTTAGGATTTCTTATGTGATTCAGTCGGCAGGAAATAAGTCCCCTAGTTTGTTTATCTGCTTCTATTTGCTGCCCTTGTTTGGTGTTATCCTTTCTCCAAGGCCAGAATGACCTTGAGTCTTTTGGGCTACCAGGCGGTGCTGGGATTCAAGACTCCTGACTCTACTTCTAGTACTTCGAGTAGTAGGGATAAAATGATTATCCTGCCCATCCAGGAACAGGAAGTCTGATTGCATCACATTGTAAATCAACCAATGTCAGTTATTGACTCACTGAAGCCGGGCACTATAAAAGGAAGCCAATTCCAACAGAACCTCAGAAGAAGCAGGGCCAAGGCAGAGGCAAACACTGCTTCCCAGGACTTCCTGGAATAACCCTTGAAGATCACTGGAGATAGAGGTAAGTTTGAGGGATAAACTTCTTAGTGGTCTTGAGTGTGTGTGTGTGAGTGAGTGAGACAGAGAGAGAGAGAGAGAGAGAGAGAGAGAGAGAGAGAGAGAGAGATTGAGAGAGAGAGAGAGAGAGAGAGAGAGAGAGAGACAGAGAGACAGAGAGAGAGAGAGAGACAGAGAGACAGAGAGAGAGAGAGAGAGAGAAGGAGAGAAGGAGAGCGAGAATTTGTGGGCATAGGAGACTCTTCATCACAGTTATGAGTAGATCACAGTAGTTGAGTATTGTCTTTGTGAAACTTTCCTGATTGAGTGGTTGATTCTTGTAAACTCTAAAGGAAACTCTACGTTGGTAACCATCATAGATGTTTATGGATATTTCTTTGCTTCCCCATGAGTTTAGTATTACTGGCCATTAATTTTAAACATTTTCTTATGAAAATAGTATTCTCTGGTAATTATGAATGAGACACCAGGGTGAAACTTAAAACTGGAGAAACAGCAAATTCTTCATCATTCCCGAGGGAGGAAAAGATGGCATTGCTGTGTTTTTATGATCTTATGACAGGTCTATAGATCATTGACACATGATTTTCACAGTGTTGTGTCAAAGATTTTTTTTCTACTTCTTGTCTACTTTTTGGCCATTTCCATTTCCCTTCAAGCATGTTTTTAGGACTACAATGAAGCATTTACTGTCAGGGACCCAGAAAACCATCAGTAATGGAAATGACAGTAGGTTTTTTTAGTTTGTTGGTTTTAACTTTGTGTTTCTTGTTTTTTTTTTTGTTTTGTTTTGTTTTATTTTTGTTTTTGTTTTTTTTCATTTATAGTTTTACAGTACATCTACCCACTTTTGGCATTGGTTCAAAAGTCACACAACAGATACCAAATTGCCATAGTTGAATCTTTCTGACCATTGTTACTACAATGGCTTCAGAGTTTAGAGAATCTTCTAAGCACAAGACAGAAACAACAGACCTTCAGAAAGACAATTTAGAGTTTATTCCAACTCTTAGTTCTGCTGTGGAATGTGGAGAAGACTTTTCTACCTCACCTAGTGCTCAGATCAACTTTCCCCCAAGCAACAATGGCTGCTTAGTAAAGCAGGAGCTGCAAACACTCTGGGAGATGTTTACCTCATGGCTGCAGCCAGAAAAGCAGACCAAGGAGCAGATGATTTCTCAACTGGTCTTGAAGCAGTTTCTCATCACTGGGCACTGCAAGGACACATTCACTTTGACAGAGAAATGGGAATCCAGTGACAGGAACATGGGGAGATTCATGGAGAGTCTGACTGATGAGTGTTTGAAGCCTCCTGTCATGGTGAGTATATAGATGGCTTAGTTGGAAGAAAGGGAACATCATTTGGATTTGGGGAAAATACGAAGTTTTTTTTATTTGATTGCTTGTGTATATTGTTTTTTACAATTGAGATTTTATTCCCCAAATAAAAATATATTGCAGAATGTTTTTTCTTAAAATTCCCATGAGTACAGCAGAAAGGGGCCTACTAATTAGGTTGATGGGCATAAATACATCTAGGTTAGTTATGTGTTATCAGTGAAACTGAAGAATTGACTTGCAGAGATGTAGAGGAGATAACCTGGGTGTGAGACAGAGCTTGTTCATGGAGGTGTTTACTGTGTGTTCATGAGGACTGTACTAGATCCTGCCCCACACACTTAAAAACAAAGTTCACAGCACTCACCTGTGATCCTTGGATCTGTGTGGCAAAAACTAGGGATCAAATTGACTAGACGGTTTCCCAAATTGGCTACTACATATCATGGGATCCTCTGTCTAGAGAACTGCGGTGTCAGAGTGGTAAAGTCCTGTAACTGAGATATGGTTGGTACCTGTAACAAGAAAGCACAATACCCGTAAGAATTTCCTCCATAATAATGGTGCTTCAGTCCAAATATTCAAATTTGGATAGACTTAATATAGATTTAACTTCCTTACATATTTTCTCAATGCTGTGATTTGCATGATTCTCAGCCATTGACAGAAATCATGAAGTAACTGAAAATATTCAACTACATCACATACACAATTATACATATCAATTAAAAATCCTTCCTATTATTTAAAATTAAAAAAATTTTATTTGTTTAGTTTTTTTGGTTCATTTCTTGGTTGTTTGTTTGCTTTTATTTGTAATTTGCAACATGGTTTCCTTATGTAGTCCTCCTTGGCCTTAGAGTCAGAGGAATTACCCTCCCTCTGCTTCTCAAGTTCTAGGTTAAATGTCTGACCACCATTCCTTGAAAGTTAAATATTATACTGCATACACCCTTTGAATTTTATTTTCAATTTAAAACTTTCTGACTGAAAGTACATACTAAGTACACTGCTCCTATAATATGCAGTCATATTCCTGAGAGAAGGCCTCGTGCTTCCTCGAGACACTTCACTTAAAAAGAGATCAGGTAAAGTTAGGCCCATCTGTAAACATGGATGGCCACTATAAGGGAAGCTTATTAGATTGAATAAGGGGACCCCAGTGAAAGAGCTAGAGAAAGAACTGAATTAGCTGAAAGGTTTTACAACCTCATGAGAACAGCATTATCAACCTCCAGAACTCCCAGGGACTAAAACACCAACCATTGAGCACACATGGAAGGACCCATGGTTCCAGTTGCATATGTAGCAGAGGCTAACATTGTCTGGCATCAATGGGAGAAGAGGCCTTTGGTGCAGTGAGGGCTCATATTCCTAGTGTAGGGAAAGGCCAAGGGCTGAGGTAGAGAGGGTGATTGGGAGAGGAAGCACCTTCATGAAGGCAAGTGGGAGGGGATTAGGAGTGGTGGGAAATGGTATAACATTTGAAATGGAAATATAGGGAGTATCCATTAAGATAAACCTTTAAAAAGAGAGAGGTTTATCCTTCTTCAATGTGATTACCAGTTTAAGAAAACATGGTGGGCAGAGCTCTCAGGAATATAACTTTCTCTAGAGACAGTGATTCAACATTTGAAAACACAGTATGTATATCAACTTAGAGATCAGAATTTGTGAATGGCAGAAAAAGATAATTAGGCATTAGGGCTAACCAAATGTGCTAATCCATTTCCTGTCTTCCTTTGGTAGCAGGTTGTGGGCAGGTGTCTGTAATCCACAGACTCAAGGGCAAGGCTAACCTGGTTTTGTTTACAGGTCCATGTCTGCATGCAAGGACAGGAAGCCCTCTTTTCTGAAAACATGCCATTAAAAGAAGTTATCCAGCGTTTGAAACAACAGCAATCAGCAACAAGACCAACACTAGAGGAGGCAGGAGTGCCGGGACACACCACACAAGGCTTATTATTGCCCACAGGTCAGTAGGTAACCTGGACAGAAGAGTTTTGTGGGCATTCATTCATTTTGGGTACATTTTCATAGATTGTTTTCTTTCCAAAGGACAAGAAAACAGTGAAAACAAACTCAATACTTCTGGGAATGCTACTGAAGTAAATGCTGGTGACAGTTGTCGTGGAAACTCAATGAACTCCCTTATCATCCTGGGAGAGCAGGATCCTGACCAGGAAGAGGGAGGTGATTTTTGTGAGTTCCCTCAGGGAACCAGAGCAAGTGAAGGTAACTCTGGTCATCATGGAGAGTTGCTGAGTGTTCATACTACTGCAGATGTCCCCATGGAGGCACAACCAATGACTTTCTCAAGGACAAACATCTCTAAGGACAGGGAAGAAAGGTGTAACACTTCCAGGAATGTTACTCAAGTAAATAGTGTTAATAATATTCCTGTGACCAAGATGGATACTCTCTTCATTAACCAAAGAATGTATCATCCTGAGCCTGAAATGGGAGAGGTTTCTCATGAGGTTCCTCAGGATTCTACAAGGACAAGTAAAGGAACATCAACATGCCTGCAAGAGTCACCCGGGTTATCTTTTTCTAATGATGACCCTAAGGAGGTAGCAGGCATCTTCTCCAGGCCAGAGCAGTCTACTTCTGAGCCTGTCCTTAGTCAGAATCATGAGGTGAACTTGACATGTGAAAGTCAAGAGACATTACATAGAGATCAAAAACCATACAAGTGTGACAAATGTCCTAGGAGCTTCAAATATTCCTGTAGCCTTTCATTCCACCAGACAACTCACATGAAGAAGAAGACATTTGTTTGTTTCACCTGCCAGAAAATATTCAAAAGACGCTCTGACCTCCGAGTTCATGAGATCATACACAAACCAGAGAAGCCTTTTAAGTGCAGCACATGCGATAGGTCCTTCAGCCACAAGACCAACCTGAGGGCTCATGAGAGGATTCACACAGGAGAGATGCCCTTCCAATGTTCCATATGTAAACGTGAATTTCGCCAGTCATCCACGTACCACCGTCACCTGAAGAAAATCCACAACTCTGCCTCAAATGTGGACCATCCTCACCAGAGGCTGGTAGGACTTAAGCCTCAGTATGTCATCTGCAAACAGAGAAGAATGTAGTAACTAAATTGTACTTACCCAATAAACATGTAACGTTCAACTTGTGGATTGCCATTTTTATATGTTTTGTTTTGAGTGTGTGTGAGTGTGTGTGTGTGTGTGTATGTGTGTGTGTGTGTGTGTGCATATGTGTGTATATATGTGTGTATTTTGGTCTTTATTTCCTAGTTTCACAGCATAAGTTGAGAGTCAAATTCTTTGAGTTATTCTTTGCTTTTGGACAGCACCTTTCTTTCTTTTTTTTTTTTTTTTTTGCCTATTTTATTTATTTTTATTGAATATTTTCTTTACTTACATGTCAAATGTTATCCTCTTTCCCAGTTTCCCCTCCAGAAAGCCCCTATTCAATCCCCTTCCCCTGCTTCTTTGAGGGTGCTCCCTCACACACCCACCCACTCCTGCCTCCCTGCCTTGGCATTCCTCTACACTGGGGCATCAAGCTTTCATAGAGTCAAGGCCCTCTCCTCCTATTCATGGCCAATAGGGCTATTCTGTGATACACACACGGCTGGAGCCTTGAGTTGCTCCAGGTGTACTCTTTGGTGGGTGGTTTAGTCCTGGGAGCTCCAGTGTGTCTGATTGGTTGGTTGTTGTTCTTCCTATTCGGTTCAAACCCCTTCAGCTCCTTCAGTTCCTTCTTAACTCCTCCATTTGGGACCCAGTGCTCAGTCCAATCAGTCCAGTGGTTGGCTGCTACCCTCTGTATTTGTCAGGCTCTGGCAAAGCCTCTCAGGAGACACCAATATCAGGTTCCTGTTAGCAAGCACTTCTTGGTACCCAACAAGTGTCTGGGTTTGGTGTCTGTATATTGTATGGAACCCCAGGTGGGGCAGTGTCTGGATAGTCTTTTCTTCATTCTCTGCTCCACACTTAGTCCCTGTATTTCTTTCAGATAGGAAAAATTCCGGTTAAAATTTTGGAGAAGAGTGGCTCTAGCTCCCAAGTGAGGGCCTTGCCTAAACTCTGGATATGGTCTCTGGGCATTTCAGCGAATCGCACCCCCATTGGGGTGCCTCTTGATTTCCTGGCATCTGCAACATTCTGGTGGCTACCCCAAGTTCAGCATCCCACATTGCTACACACTTCAGTTCAAATTACTTACCCTTCGTATATCATCCCTGTCTCCTCTCAAATGGGAACCTGTCCCTCCCTGCCTCTCTTTCTTCCACGTACCTCCCACCCTCTACCCTGCCTGAGTATATAGCTTTATATAGATTTAATTTCATTTTTTTACATACATACAGCCAGTTAGACCAGCACCACTTATTAAAGATGCTTTCTTTTTTAAATTGTATATTTTTGGCTTCTTTGTCAAAGATCAAGTGTGCATAATTGTGTGTGTTTTTTTTTCTGGGTCTTTTGTTCTTTTTTATTGATCAACATGTCTATGTCTGTACCAAAACCATGCAGCTTTTATCACTTTTGCCCTGTAGTACAGCTTGAAGTCAGGGATGGTGTGTCCCCCAGTCATTCTTTTATTGTTATGAATTGTTTTTGCTAATCTGGGTATTTTCCTAATTCAGGTGAATTTGATAGTTGCTCTCTCCATGTCTTTGAAGAATTGTGTTGAGATTTTGATGGGGCTTGCATTGAATCAGTAGATTGCCTTTGAAAAGGTTGCATCCTAAGGTTAGGGTTTAAGCTCTGTACAGGTAATCCTCAGAGGCAGAAATCAGCTGAAAATGGTACGATATCCAGATATCATAGAGCATCTCTGCAATCCTTACATCTGACGTCTGTAGGCAGGAACATTAGAACTTCAATCATTTTGTAGTACCAGTGAAAGAGTCAAAATTTCAAGTTAGCCCCCACTAACCCTGCCTTGAGGACAAGTATGTCTCAAGGCCGAGAACAAAAACTGCAGACCACCTGGTCTTGATAAGGTCTGATTCTGCAGTCCAGAGAAAATCTAGTAGGAAGGTCAGTGTGCCCCAAAACAGAGTGGTCTGGAGTTGAATCATATCCAAAAGCAGAGTGTACCAATTTGAAGAAACCAATGAAATTGTTATGTGCCTGTTGCTAACTGCCTATGTAATTTTCCCTATAAATATGTCCCCCTAATTGAGTTCAGGGTCAACTCCTCTATCTCCTGCGTGAGATATGTTGGGTTCGAGTTCTCCCGGAACTAGAGTGAGGGGCTTCCCCAATTCAGGGGGATTACGGGGTCTTTCGCCAGAAGTTTTCAATGCCATGCCACATTAGCCCACAAGATAGCTTCCCTAAGGGGAAAACAAACAAACAAACAAACAAATACAGACATCAATGCCACCAATAAAAGAGAACACAAACCAAAGCAAACCAAAACAATCCTCCCCCCCAAATACCTCAGGAAATGGTGTAGCAATTCTGTAATCCCAGTAGTATATAAAGACACGCAGAAGCGGGGCAGCAGAATCTCTCTGACTCTGTGGCCAAATTCCAACAGCAGGATTCTGAACACTGGCTGGATGACACCTTCATGGAGCTGGGTATTAGATATTTACATTACATTTCATAGAACTTGCCCAGATACAATTATGGAGTAGCTACAAAAATATCTTTGTGGTTGTGAGTCACCACAGAATGAGAGGCTGCATTAAATGTGTGCAGTGATTTGAATGTTGAGTACCAGTGTTCAAGAGGTTGAGACAAAAGTATTGAAAAGTTTGGAATGTAAATAAATAAATAAAAGTAATTAACAAAAAGAATAACAGGTTTTTAGCCAGATTGCAGTGGTCTATAATTTTAATCCAAGCAGAGAAGGCAGAGGCAGGCAGATCTCTGAGGTGAAGCCAGCCTTGTTTACACAGCAAGTCCCAGGCCATATAGAACTACACAGAGAATCCTTGTCTTACAGTGAGGGTAGAGGTTAGAATAACAGTTTTAAATACTAATACCTACTTTTATATTTTAGAATGGTCTGTGAAAGGTATTTCCCACATCTGGCTCTTTGAACGTTTTTCCATTATTATTATTTCCATTAATACCGTGATGTTACCTGAACATACGGTGAAGGGAATGATATAGATATCACAGTTGTGAGTGGGTATGACAGAGTCATTCATTCTCTACAGTTTACTCAGTTTCATAAACATGTTCATGGCTGAATTCTGCGTTCAAAGATCATTAAATTGAACTAAGGAGTGGTGACCATGGGGCAAGAACCTACACAACTAAATTTAGATCCAAGCAAGTTGGTACACACCTTTATTCCCAAAAGACGACGTCAAGCAGATCTCTGAGTTCAAGGCCAGTCTGAGAAAGAGCAAGTTTTAGGTGAAGAAAGGGTTAAATCGAGGCTTAGGACTACACACCTTGAATCCCAGCAGTCAGGCATGCAGATTTCCGAGTTCAAGGTCAATCTTCAGATCAAGATCCAAGAAAAACAAGCCCTGACAGTAAAGGAGTTGGAAAAGAAGAAGTTAGTGATGACATAATGGAACAAGGGGACCATGTCCCAGTTCCTGCAAGTAGCAGAACATGGCAGCTAGGGCCACGTGTCTCTGATTTATATTCAAGAGGAGAAAGAGACCACTGAGACAATTGATGCTGCTTAGTTGGAGCTAAGGAGTTAGTGGTGACCAGCATCAGTGAAGTAAAACCTGGGAAGTGTTTTCTGAGAGCACAATGAAGCAGTGTTCCACGGATAACCAAGGCTGTACCTCATGCTGCAGCTGTAATTGAAATGTGTACGAGTCATCCAGGTGGTACTGGATTTGAATGCATGAAGAGGTCATAAAGAACAGCTGAGGCTCGGCATCGTGAGGCCATGGTAGGTCACTGGTGAAAGTGGAGCCCTAGTTCCCGTTGATGACCCAGGACGTAAGGGATCATGCAAAGGATATGAGGCTTAGCACCATGAAGGGAGCCTATGAGAGATTGTTGGTGAAGCCCAGTTGCAGCTAAAGACCCCGATTGACTGGAGATGCCAGTACCACAGGCTGATCACCAGGAGCAGCAGCAGCAGGATCAACCTGAGCTTACAGGAGTGGATCAACCTGAGCTTACAGTGCTACAGAGAGAAAAGCTGCAGAAGGGATACCAGCCATTTGGAGGAGCCCTAAAGATCATGTGTAGATCCCGGTTTCAGAGAAGCTGGAACATTGAAGTTGCCTTTGAGAATCCAAGATTTTTGAGATGTCAGAGCTATCTCCTGAGTAATGCTGATAACATGGACTAGAACCAGCCCTGAAAGAGTAGTTTGTTGGAGTCAACATAGAGGAAATAGGAGTTGCAGACCTATAAATTGCATTGACATCAGACATGGAAATGCAGTGTTTAGTTTGCCCAGCTGACAATTTTGTCTTGATTAAGGGATTACAGTTAAATGATCGGCTAGATTTCAGAGGAGACCTTAAACTTTGAACTTTTAACATTGTTGACAATGTTGCAGACTATGGAGACATTGGAAATGGGACTAAATGTATTTTTTTTTTATTTTGCTATGGCTAGATATAGCCCCCAGAGTATTTGAAGAAGCCTATTGGGTGACAGGGAATAGAATGTCACAGTTTGAATATGCTTGGCCCATGGAATGGCACTATTTGGCTTTTTTAGGATAGGTGCATCTGAGGCAGACTGAGGGCTTTTACATCCCCACACTCTCCTTACAGCTTTTCCCTCCCACCAAGGGTCTTACAGTTCCCCTCTTCCACTCAGGGCTTTTGTGGTCCCAAATCCTCCAAGTAGGAGTGCTTCAACCTTATCTGGGAAGGCTCTGGAATGTTGGGAAAGAAATATGACTCAGGCAAGCACCAAAACATCACTTCCTGGGAATGAGTTATCTCACCTGTTTAGCCAACCAGAGCAGCACTTCACAGGGAGGGCTATCTTTTCTGGATAGCCCCTTGAATGTAGGGGAAGAAATACGACTCAGGCAAGCACCAGAACAGTACTTCCAGGGAGAGGTATCTTCTCTGGGTAGCCATCGAATGTAGGTCATAGGCCTTCAGATGCAGCCCACGCTGGCAGCAATCAAGTGATTTAAACTTTAACTAAACCCACAAATGCTTGCATACCTAATCACTATTGCTGTAGCCCACCCCTTACTAAGTATACAAAAATGTGTAAAATAAATAGCAGAGGTTGCCTCCCCTTGGGATGTAGGCCGCCCCAGTGCACTGGACTAATAAACCTCTTGCTTTTGTTTGCATTGATCTCCAATCTCTAATCTCATTCATCATGGCCTCAAATAGATAAGATGATATTTGGGTCTTGCATGTCAGTGTTGGCCTGGGTTTCAAGAACCTCAATCTAACAGCCTGGAAGTCAGTATCTGCTGCCAGCCTTCAGATAAAGATGTAGAACTCTTGGCTCTGCCTGTAGCATGCTTGCCAAGATGCTGCCATAGTGCCAACATTTTGATATTGGGCTGACCCTCTGAAACTGTAAGCCAGCCCGAAGTAAATGCTGTCTTTTATAAGCCTTGCCATGGTCATTGTGTCTGGTCATAGCAATAAAACCCCAAATCAGAGAGTTATTCTTCACAGACTCTATCCTATGACCTGGCTCCAAATCAGTAGAGCCAACAGAGTAGCAGGTATTGGCAGGAGAGTTCATTTCAACAGGACCCCCCAGGTAGCATGGGTGTTTATGGGCAGAAATCTGGAGAATTTTCCAGACCAGGGAAGAACCAGAGCTTGAGTGGCCCTATTAATAGGGTCAGGGGAAGAGGGGGATTTGTTCAAGAAAGCATGAGCAGAGGACAGCAGGAAGGAGGACACAGTAGAATGGGCAGTGCTGGAGATCGGGGTGAGTTGGCTTCAATAAGCTGGTGGACCCATGGATTAAGGACCACATCTTGATCTGTGAATTTCTATATATCCCGATAAAGACTATGTGCAAGGATTAAATGACAGTGTGACTCGGATGATCTTGTCTCCTGCTTCAAGCAGGGTGAGGTTGTCCAAGTGAACAAGAGAACTGGACAACACATTATCCATATATACCTAGAACAGGAGATAGAAAAGCCTAAAAGTAATGCCATAATGTCCTACAAAATCCACAAACTGTCAATGGTCCTATGGAATGGTTTGATGAAAGAGATTCTCAAGGAGGCAAGTTTAAAGTTTCTGTTGCCTGAAAAAAAGCTTCCCATGAACAGCATGTAGGGTGGCAGGCAACCACAGGAGGGCAGAGGAATGCTGCCACTCCAAACAAGTCCTTTTGTCCCAGGAGGTCCCAGAGCAACCATGGGTTGTTTGATAGACCACAGAGGAGGCAGCTGAAGCTTTCCTCTGAGGACGGCTCCTGAGGCTGGAGAAGAAATCCCTCTTAAAGAGAAAATGTCCAGCACCCAGCACTGGCAGTGTCCCAGTCTGGGCTGTGGAAATCTAACTTTGCCTGGAGAACAGAATGCATGGTCTCAGCATGGACAAAGTTAGCTTTGCTAGAGAAAGACAAAGTGGTCCTCATGGGCCTCCTGGACTTTTATTGGAACAGATGGAAGGAGGAGGCAGACATGAAAGATCATGGAAAATGGATAAGGCATACAACATCAAGAATGCAGAGACTGGCTCTACTAGAGACCTGCAAACTGCATTGATGACCAGATTTACTTTTTTAAAACAGAAAGTGTGTTAACTTCATAGTTCCATATTTATAATGTTGGTGACAATATAGTGCTTATTCCTTGCCTGTACTTTAGTATTTTCCCTATTTGTGAAGAAACATTAAAACAAGTTCAATAGTTAAAAAAACAAACAAACAAACAAAAACAAAAAAAAAACACAACCATATGCATTTTTAATTGTTACAGTGGTAGTTTTGCTACTGATTAGTATCTTAGTCCCTCAGACCATCAGAAATCTATGTATTCGATTACTCATGAACCATGTATTGAGAATTATCACTATAGAGAAAATCCAAAATCCAGCCAGAAAAATACTATTTACCCCAATAACAGATATGCTACAAACATGGC
Organism: Micromys minutus; assembly: GCF_963924665.1. Classification (NCBI taxonomy): domain Eukaryota; kingdom Metazoa; phylum Chordata; class Mammalia; order Rodentia; family Muridae; genus Micromys; species Micromys minutus. Next base: position 25,214,631 of record NC_137967.1, read on the forward strand.
AATGGTAGTGTGTTACTAAAATGAACATTGGTGAAGTTCATAGTGTAAAACTCGGGGCAACTGTATTCCTCCAACATCCTGAATGCACTCAGGTGCTAAAAAATGTACCCAGCTGTGCTGAATTGTCTGGGCCAATGTGAATTTGATTTTTCAAGTCCCTTCTCCAAAGTTTGTGGTATCTTCAGCAAGAAGGACTTACTATAACATTCTGGTTGGTGATCGGGATCAATAAGAGTTGTGGGTATTATTTTGGGTACTTCCAGATACTCATGACAAATATTCAAGGGGAGGCATCCCACATATGACTTTAGTCAGGGGCCCATGGTTTCTGAGAGGAACGGAATACTCTGCTAATGATAAGCCGAAAAGACACTCACACAGACAAGCATCCAGAGTCGTTCCATTCGGATTTTCAATCATCCTGAGTTTTATTCCCTCCTGTCCACCCTCATCTATTTTCCCGGTTTATATAAGACAAATAGTTTTCTGAAATTATTAAAGTATACCATGAGAATAAATATTTGAATCTGCATATACCTATCTATATACATATTCATATATGTATCTATGTATGTATACATTACTTATGTGTATTTGTATACACAGGTATCATTGTTGATTGTGTTAGAATTTTAAATTAATATTGTTAGATATATTTATCTCCTTATAATAAATTACTTATTTTACCTTAGAAACATGAGCCATTTTGACCTAAGAATATACACTTTCATTAAAAAGTTGACTTTAACATTTTTTTTACTTTTATGTTTTATTATTTCTACAGTCCAGTCATTGCCCTCCTCCCAGTCTGGCCTCCCACAGTTTCTCACCCCATTCCTTCTCCCCTGTTTCCAAGAAGATGGTACCACAACCCCCTGCCAGGCTTCCTAATTCCCTGGGGCCTCAAGTCTCTCAGTGGTTAGGCTCCCATTCTTCCACTGAGACCAAACCATGCAGTCCTCTGCGGTGTACATGTCTAAGGCCACACAGAGCTCAAGGACGCTGCCTGGTTGGTGGGTTCATGTCTGAGTGATCTGAGGGGGTCTGGGTTCGCTGAGACTGCTGGTCTTCCTATGGAGTTGCCTTCCTCCTCTGTAGGTTTATGTTAAGATGATACATGATTGGACAGTGGAAAGGTAGGTGGGGAAAAAGGCTGGAGGAGCGGAAGAGGAGGCAGGAGGCAGGATTGACCGAGGAGAGGATGGAAGCCTAAGTGTATGTTTCCCTCGGTACATCTCTAACTTGATGAGATTGTTATGATTATTTCTAAGAGTTTCTGTGGGTCTAATTATCTTTTCTGGATGGGCAGTTTGTATCTTTTTCTTCGGGTTGTAAGCTTATTTTGAAGAGGATTTGTGGATTGAGAATTTAACATATAAACCAGTTTGATAAATTAATGATTGTGAAGCCATGTTTGTACCAGGTGGTGGAGAAAAGGACCACTCAGAGGTGGTTGTATCCACCTGGACACAGGGCAGTGGAGTCAAACATGCCTGAGTTCTTAGAGGCAGCTTGGAGCACCAAGTTCGAGATCCCTTCAGTCCTGCAGTGCCTGATGCCCCGTGGGAGCCATGTTTTATTGTTTACTAAAACACACCTCAGCTTTTTCCAGGCTTTCCCTAATTCAACCACAGGGATCCCTGATTTTAGTCCAGTAATTGAGTGTAAGTATCTGCATCTGTCTCAGTCAGCTGAGTGTTGGGCCTCCCAGAGCACAGCCATGATAGACTCCGGTCTGTAAGCACACCATAGCACTGGTCATTTTGCCAGGCTCTGGACACTCCCATTGAGATGAACCCCCAAGTTGGGCAGGTCCCTAGACCGCCTTTCCTCAGTCTCTTCTTTATTTTTGTTCCTGCTGTTCTTTTAGACAGGAACAATTCTGGGTCAGAGTCTTTGACTGTGGTACGGCAGCCCATCCCTCACTAGATGCTGGAGATGGAATCTACACCTTCCCTCTCCCCTTAGCTGGGCATTTCATCTAAGGTCCCTCCCTTTGAGTCTTGAGAGGATCTCAATTCCCTGGTATTTGATACATTCCAGGTGGTTCCCCCAGCAAGAGGCTTCCAAGGATGCCTATTTCAGTTCACTCTGCTGGCCCCGCCCCATACATTTCATGCGTTCCTTTACCCTTCCCCATCCCTCTCCCACAAAGTGGCTCCCTCCATCTGCCTCCAGTGATCACCCAGTTCTCCCTCCCAAGTGGGATTAAAACATCCGAACTTTGGCTCTTCTTGTTAACGTGTTGTGTGGATTGTGTCCTATGTACACTGTAATTTTGGGGTAATATTCACTTATCAGTGAGTACATGCCATGCATGTCTTTGGAGTCTGAGTTACCTCACTCAGAATATTTGTTTAGTTCCATCCATTTGCCTGCAAATCTCATGCTATCCTCCTCATTCTTAATAGCTGAGCAGTATTATTTGCAAACCACATTTTCCATAGCTACACTTCCATTGAGAAACATCTGGGTTGTTTCCAGCTTCTGGCTATTATGAATGCAGCTTTGATGAACATAGTTGAACAAGGATCTTTGTGGTAGGATGGAACATTTTGTAGTACATGCCCATGGGTGGTATAGCTGAGTCTTGAAATAGAACTCCTTCAAATTTTTTGCATTAGTTCATGAATTTAGCAAAATAATAGTTCAGCAATATAATTGTAGTTGTATAGCTTTCTCACTGAAAGAAAATACTTTACATATGTTTTCTTTACAGATAAATTAGTTGTCCTATGTTATTTGAATACTTTCTTTAGATGTGGTGGTAGGCATTTTAAATTTTAAGAGTCAAAAGAAAGAGCTACATGTATTTGTGAATTTATTGTTTCTCTGGCCTATGGAAGCAATTTCAAGAATGTTAGACAAACCCATTATAAGAATCAAAGAGAAAAAGTTAGACTGATGTTTATTTTTTCTTTTAAAATTAATGAGTCACATTCAATTTTAAAAGACAGAATTATTATAGCATGTCATTACCTGTAAAATACCATGAAACATTTCAAAATAAATGAAGAGAAATGATAGAAATACTTGAAAAGCATAGTTCCACTGAGTGAAGAAAAAAAAAACCATTTATTTTAAGATTTATCCTAGTTGTAATTAATGGTATGTTTGGGAGGTTACATGTGCATGTGATGCCAGAGGCTGAGGCTTGTCCTCTCCTACAGCTGGATCTGTAGACAGGTGTGAACCACTAGTAGGAGATAGAAACTAACATAGACCCAAAGTAACAGGACTGTCACTTCCCTGTCTGTTAGGGGCATGACCTTTGTTGAGCATATCTGCCCAAGTGGAAATAATGTCTGTACAAAGCCAAACGTTTGTTACTATAGTTTCTGCATCACAATTACAATCCAAACAGCTTTTAAAAAACAGTCAACTCAACCAAAACCCAGTACTTCAGAATCAATAGCTTCTTTGATGCCACAGCAACACTTAAATATGGTTAATACTCAAATGCAGAAATTTGGTTGGTTGGAAGGCTAATTAAGTTTCCAACTTGCTGAAATAGAATTACCAAAAGGCAAATTTGTGTTTTTCATAGCGATAAAGTTCACTGGAATCACCAACACTGACAGCTGTTAAGAATATTCAGAGTCCCGAGATAATAAGGAATCCAGGCATGCGTAGAAGGTCTTCTGTTGCCCTCTCATCCCAGTCAGAGGTTTGTGGACGTGTGGGATGACACCGCCAGCAATCGCAGCCTTGAGCAGAGAATCCAATTCTTCACCTCCGAGTATAGCAAGTTGCAGGTGACCAGGGGTAATATGCTTTACCTTCAAGTCTTTTGATGCATTTCCTGCCAACTACAGTATGTCTGTGGTGAGGTAATCCAGGATGGCTGTGCAGTACACAGCAGCGGTCGCGCCCACAAGTCCATGGCTGGTTGTCCTAGGATTCAGGTGTCCATGCATAAAGGCCCACAGGAAACTGCAGCCCAGCTCACTCGAGTGGGAAAGCGCCTTTGTCTTGGCCTTTCAGTGTCCTTTCCAGCCTTACCACCAGCCATCTCGGACTGTGCTGAAGCTCTGACAGTTCAGGAAGAGGCGAGGCCAGGGGCACACTCAGATCCTGATGCCCCTCCTCCATCGTAGTTCAATCCAAACTGCCGGAGTCTGACTTCTTAACCATTCCCTTATCTTTCTACCTTAAGAAAAATTTACAACTAAATTTGGAAAATCCTAAAATATAAAATATATTGAAATGGGTCCCAAATCTGGATAAATTTCCTACAAAGAGTCATAAATGTCCAGAATGTGGGCAGAAATGGGCTCGAAATCAGCAATAATCTACAAACTAAAATGAGAGGATAGAAGTGAAAGTTCCGGTGAAAGTCGATTACATTCGGGATAAACAGATGTTAGTTAAGACAAATTAACACAAATGAAAGCAGTATTTAAAGCAGCTTAGTATATGGAGGAAAAGAAAAGGGGTGCAGACTCCACAAGAAAGCTAAATGTTGAAGAGGCTATGAAACTATTGCTTTTCTTCAACAAAATTCAAAATACTTTCCAAGTCCCAAATGTGTTAGCGAATCTTCCTCTTGTGCTCTATAATGACCTGGGGACCTGACAGGGTACAAAGCTACCCAGGGAATGACCACTGTGGAGCAAGAAGAATAAAGGGGGAGTTAGACATTCCGGACCAATGCAGGCCCCAGGAAGACTCTCAGGAAGACTCGGTCACTTCTTTTGTGAATGGTTAATGTCACCCTGTGATCAGACAGACCTTCTGACATCCTGAATGACATTGTTTACAATGGACTTCAACCTGCACATTGGGAATATATCTAGATCCTCTCTCCATGTCTAAACATTAGTGTTAGATTACTCTAAATCAAAAACTAAAACTCTCACAGTGAAATGTTAGAAATACAAGACATAAGTAGAGGCAACTATACTAAGAGAACTGGTAATATAGCAAAAATTAACTAGTGAACCGCAGGAAATCCAAACCTTTCTACACATTAAGGGAAACTATCAGCCAAGAGGAGATCCAGCCTACAGAATGGGAGGAAACCTTTGATTTCTGTATTTCTCTCAGGAGCTTAAAATATAGACTATATAATGGGAAATGCAGGTTAAACAATCTCTTCTCAAAGTTCACCGCAAACAAATGGTTAATAAACTGTGTGAGGCAATACTGGGCAGTAAATGATTCTTTACATTATTAAACATAGTTGCTTATAGAGGAGATGCTAATTACAAATACCTTGACACTGCATTGCTCCTCTGAGAATCATTAGCATCAAGAGCATAGACCACATTGAAAGCAGACAATGGTGTGAAAAGAAGGAATCCTCATTCTTTAATTGTAAGTAATTTAGTATTTTCTTTATATCACAAATAAATACAAAGATTTCTCGTTAAAGTAAAAACAGGATTACAATGTAGCACAGCTGTGTAATTTCTGGAAATACACCTCAGGGACTGTATGTCCTACCAAACAGAAACTGCACATCTATGTTTCTTTAGTTCTACATAGTTTTTAACAGCTGAGAAATGATATCCACCACCAAATACTAAGTATGATATCAATACACAGGAGAATTTTGTTAATGTCTAACGTAAAATATAATCATGAAATCTTCAGGAACCAGATGTATTTTCACGATTGTGTGTTTATGGGTGTGTGTCTAAGATTTCCCTTTCCTTAATTTTATTTTTTTTTTACTTATTCACTTTACATACTGCTCGCTGCTCCCTTGCCCGTCACCCATCCCACAGTCTTTCATTCATCTTCCCATCTCTTTCCCACCTGAGCCATGGGATCCTCACCGGTGTATGTCCCCACGACTGCACTTCAAGTCTGTGCAAGTCTATAATACTTTCCCGATGAAGACTGCAAGGCAGCCCATTTAGAAGAATATTACCCATGTATAGGTGACGGCTTTTGGGATAGGCCCCATCTCAGGTCTCTGGGACACACATGTGAACCAAGTTTCACATTTGCTATATGTGTTCGGGAGGCCTAGGTGCATCTCATGTGTGTTCCGTGGTGGTTGATTCTGAGAGCCCTGATATACACTTGAAGAACATTCTGGGTCAAAGAGGGATGTGAATCACAATGTTTGTATGTATTTCAATGCCAAGAAGAGTGGTTATGGTCGATGAATCCAGACAAGTGGTCAGAAAAGGTGGGAAAATAATAATTATTGAGGAAACAATGGCAGTGGATTGAACAAAACATGAAAAGTGCCATGTTTGTGGCCCTAAAGCTTTACTTGAACATGGTATATATGTTCATTCCTCTTTGCTATAGAGAATATATTGTAAAATGTAGTAATTTCTCTCCTAAAAGCAACACATTTGTTAAGATTAAACTTACATTTTATTAGTTTTGTTGCCATTACAAATACTTTTCTGAGGGACATTCTCATGTTTTACAAGCCCTGTACTTGTAAAATACCTTCTCATACAAAAGAAGATTTGCTATTTTATCCACCAATTCTACTTCTTAATATGAGTAAAAATTCAGTGGGTTGTTCTGATGTTGCTTGTATTCTAATGTGAGATACCTGCTCCTCAATGCAGGCTGGCCTTAAACTGAGAGAGATGCTTCTGCTTCTCCTTCTGATGTCTGGGATTAAAGGGGTGGCAGGGTTAAAGTCACTGACCTCATTGAAGTCCACTAATTGTTGGGTTGAATTGAGTCCCTTGAAATTCACATGCAGGAAGAAAACAGGCACACAGTGAAAAGTTTATTATTTTCAGAAAAAAATTATTCATTTGGATGATTTTTTCTATTAATATTTCAGTAATTCATTAATATACTGAACATCATCAATGAGAATCAATAGCATTTAAGATAAATTATACTTTTTATGTAGAAATTCAACCATTGATGTACCATGTGGCTAACTCAGTTGAAGAATTAATGCTTTCTCTGTCATGTGACAATATTTTCCTCAGGAGGAAGGGCAGCTTGAGATTTAAACATTCAAAAGTTTTGGTTTTCTGGCTTTAGAAGACTTCAGAAGTTATAATCTCTGAGTGTTCAGACTTCTTTGGGTTGACAGCATTTAAGGTTCTTGTGCTGAGTTCAGCCCAAGTCCTTGGTCTTTGTGGGTAAAACATCAACATGTAAATTTAGGGGTAACAACTGAACCTACCAATTAGCATGATTGAAAACAGCCATTCAAAAGGCAAATGCCTTCAATTCCAGCACTCCTGAGTTCTAAGCAAGTGTGTATCAATTTCAGGTCAATTGTGTCAATTTCAGGTCAACCCCATCCACATAGTGGGACCATTATGATGGACTAGATCTTGAGTCTGCATCCACATTAGAGAACCTTACCTAAGGTTGAACTGGGGGTAACTTATGATCAGAAACCAGCACCAGTTTTCATGTTGCAACCCAACAAATCTGCACTTCCAGGTTACAAGCCTGCCCCTGGCACTTCACTTCCTAACAACCAGGAGAAAAGCAAAAGGTAAGTTTATGGTTGGATTCCCAGCACTACCCAATTATTTTAAAGAGAAACAAAATGCCATAATGGCCCCACAATTGCCTATAAAACCTTGTCCTGCTGAGAGTGCTGGGCTGACCAAGCTTTAGCTTGTAAATAAAGACCCTTGTGTGATATTCCACTGGAGTTGGCTCCTTGGTGGTGTTTTGGGCTTGGGAAGAGGTGCAGCTGTTATAGTGAGGCATGCAAGGGCAGACAGTGTTTCAAAAGGAAACAAAACAGAGACAGACAAAGAGGATTCTCTAAATAGTGAAGCTCTGGGACCTCAGCACTGAGGAGTTGGAAGCCATAGGACTGTAATACAAGATCACTCTGAAGAACTTAGTGAGCTTGTGAGGAGACTAGGCTACCACACAGCCATAAGAAAAAAACAAGAAAACAAGAGAGAGAGGTAGAGAGATAGAGACAGAGAGACAAAGGGAGGTATGGAAGGATGGAGGATGACAGGGAGAAAATAGCAAAGACTCCCTTATTTTGCCACACATTTTGATTCTCCCTAGACTATGGTGCTTATATGATGTCCATGCTTTTCAGAACTCAAACGCATGCCCATGTCACCTGAAAGAGATAAGGACCTTTCAGCCTCTGTCTTTACTATATTTTACTGCAGATACCTTCTGGGTTCTTCCTGTATTCTGTCTGATCCCACCATCAAGGAGTCTACAGAGTTCAGTGAAGCACTTAGGACCCAAATCTTCAGGAATCCAAAATAATTTAACAAATTTTGAATGGTACTCTGTGAGTACAGACTCAGAAGTCAGAGAAAATAAATGCAAATCTTGGTCCTTTCTAATGTAGCACTTTCACTGAAGTAACTTACAATGCTTCCTTAGAATGTGTTTTCCTTCCAGGGAATCATTAAGAATTGCATTACAGGTGAAGGGCTGTGTTAGGATTTCTTCTGGGATTCAATCAGCAGAAAAAGATGTCTTCCCTATTTTGTTTGCTTGCTTCAATTTGCTGCTCTGTCATTTTCTCTTCTCCTAGGCCAGACTGATCTTGGACTTCCAGGCTACTGCCTGTGCTGGGATTGGAGACCCTCCTGACTCCACTTCTATTACTTTAAGTACTAATGAGAAAGTGGTAAGGTGCTCCACAGAGGCACAGAAGGTCTGGAGAAATTACACACTTTTTTGATGTCTTGAGTGTCTGAGTGTGAGTGAGTTTCAATGTGTGTGTGTGTGTGTGTGTGTGTTTGTGTGTGTGTCTGTCAGTCTGTCTGTATGTCTGTCTGTCTGCCTGCCTGCTTGTCTGTACTGTGTGTTCGTTTTTGAGGGTTTGAGAGAATTGTGATCACAATTATGGGGAGAGCTCAGTGATTGAGTATTTTCTTTGAGCAGTAATTCTGTTCAAGTGGTGATTTTGTAAACTTCAAATGAAACAGTAGTTGGGAGCTATCTATGTGTATTTATGAATATATATTTGCTTCCCTGTGAATTTAATATTGCTGCTCATTCACTTAAAGTTTTTTTCTTATGAAAGTATTAGTTTCTGGTACTTTAGAATAAGACAAAAGTATGAAAATTAAAATTTGTGAAACAGCAAATGTAACTTTACCTTTTCCAGGGGAGGAGCAGATAACCTTGCTGTGTTCTCATGACAGACTTATCCATGCTTGGTACAGAATGTCCTCGCTATAGAGGAAAATGTCTTTATACTTTGCATTTTCTGTTCTGTCCAGTTTTTCTTCCCTATAATAATTTTTTTAGAACTACAGTGAAGTACTCTTTGTGAGGAAACCTGACCAGTCCAGGTCAATCAGTCAATGGATTCTCCAGGGAAGGAGTGAGGATTAGAAAGAAAAAAAGACAATCAGGCAGCATTGCAGCATGAGCCCCAGGCAGTTCTGAAAATGAAGCCAAGTTTATTTTTTCCAGTCTGCTTTTAAGTCATTATAGGTACATACAAAGAATATGATCAGTCCTTAAAGCATAAACAAAGAAGTCACGGAACAAATAGAACAGAAATCAAAGTAATCAGACAAGGCAATAAACAAGGTCCCATGGTCACTATTGATAGGGGTTTATCCTAATGATCCAGATACACAGAATATATGACATTCTCTGCAGTACTTGCCTTGGGCCTAATTTATTGTACCAGCTCAATACCAAATTCCTGCAAAATTCCTAGAAGTGGTCCCAAAAGAGCTCCACAGAAACCATAAAACAATTTGTGGCAAAAAAAATCTCAGTTAACTTTTGACTATAATCCTCCCCCTCCTCCTTCTTCTCCTCATCTTTCTTCTCCTACCTCTTAGTTTCCTTTTTTTTTTTTTTTAAAGGACTTTATTTTATAAAACAAAGATAAATGTACAGATTTTAAACATTTTTTGTTTAAAATTATACATTTTTGTCAGTACTGTTTTTTCAGACATTGTAATAATTTTTACATAAAACCATGTGAATATATTTTTTTAGTCAGTACTTGATTTTTTTCAAGGGCTTGACAGTGTGCATTGAAAACCTAATAGTTACAATAAGGGTAAAGTACATGCAAAACAAAACGCAACATGGAAATAGTCAAAGTCTTCTTGTTTTGTAAATATATGTATATTTTTTTGTTTTCTTTATTTCTTGGACTTCATACATTCTGTGAGTTGTTTCTGGGGGAGTGCAAGCCTCTGGGGTTAGCATCCCACTATCAGTGACTGCATATTATGTCTGTTCTTTTGTGACTGGGTTATCTCACTCAGGATGATATTCTTTAGATGCAGCCATTTTCTTAAGAATTTGGTCAAGTCATTGTTTCTGGTGGCTGAGTAGTATTCCATTGTGTATATGTACCACAATTTTTGTATCCATTAATCTTCTGAAGGACATCTGGGTTCCTTCCAGCTTCTGGCTATTATAAATAGAGCTGCTATGAACATTGTGGTGCATATATCTTTGTTGTGTATTAAAGTGTCTCTGGGGTATATGCCCAGAAGTGGAAGAGCTGGGTCTTCAGGTAGTACTATATCCAATTTTCTGAGGTATCGCCAGACAGATTTCCAGAGTGGTTGTATTAGCTTGCAACCCCACCAACAGTGGAGAAGTGTTCCTCTTTCTCTGCAGCCTCGCCAGCATCTGCTGTCATCTGAGTTTTGGATCTTGGCCAATCTGACTGGTGTGAGGTGGGATCTCAGGGTTGTTTTGATTTGCATTTCCCTGATGGCTAAGGATGTCGAGCACTTCCTCAGATGTTTCTCGGCCATTCGGTGTTCCTCAACTGAAAACGTTTTGTTTAGCTCTGTACCCCATTTTTTAATAGGGTTATTTGATTCTCTGGTGTCTAGCTTTTTGAGTTCCTTGTACACCTTGGATATTAGGCCTCTATGTGATGTGGTGTTGGTAAAGATCTTTTTCCATTCTGTTGGTTGCCGTTTTGTTTTCCTGACGATGTCTTTAGCCTTACAGAAACTTTGCAATCTCATTAAGTCCCATTTGTTAATCTTTGACCTTAGAGCTTGAGCCATTGGTGTTTTGTTCAGGAAATTTTCTCCTGTACCTATGTGTTCTAAGGTTTTCCCTACTTTCTCATCTAATAGTTTCAGTGTATCTGGTTTAATGTGGAGATCTTTGATCCACTTACACTTGAGCTTTGTACAAGGAGATAAGAACGGGTCTATTTTCATTCTTTTGCATGCTGAGTGCCAGTTGGACCAGCACCATTTGTTGAATAGGCTGTCCTTTTTCCATTGAATGTTTACTGCTCCTTTGTCAAAAATCAGGTGACCATATACATGAGGGCTCATTTCTGGACCTTCTATTCTATTCCATTGAACCACTTGCCTATTTCTGTACCAGTACCATGCAGTTTTCAGCACAATTGCCTTGTAATATAGCTTGAGGTCAGGGATAGTGATTCCCCCAGATGTTTTCTTGTTGTTGAGGATGGATTTTGCTATTCTAGGTCTTTTGTTATTCCATATGAAATTGCACATTGATCTTTCCAATTCCATGAAGAACTGGGTTGCAATTTTGATGGGGATTGCATTGAATCTGGAGATTGCTATTGGTAGGATGGCCATTTTTAAGATGTTGATTTTTCCAATCCATGAGCTTGGGAGATCTTTCCATTTTCTGAGATCCTCCTCAATTTCTTTCTTTAGAGGTTTGAAGTTCTTGTCATACAGGTCCTTCACTTGCTTAGTTAGAGTCACACCAAGGTATTTCATAGTTTTTGTAACAATTGTGAAGGGTACGTTTTACCTAATTTCTTTCTCCACCTGTTTGTCCTTTGAGTACAGGAAGGCTACTGATTTGTTTGAGTTAATTTTGTATCCAGCCACTTTGCTGAACTTGTTTATCAGCTGTAGGAGTTCTCTGGTGGAATTTTTGGGGTCACTCAAGTACACTATCATGTCATCGGCAAAGAGTGATGTTTTTATCTCTTCCTTTCCGATTTGTATCCCCTTGATCTCCTTTTGCTCTCTAATTGCTCCAACCAGGACTTCCAGTACTGTGTTGAATAGGTAGGGGGAGAGTGGGCAGCCTTGTCGAGTCCCTGATTTTAGTGGGATTGCTTCAAGTTTCTCGCCATTAAGTTTGATGTTGGCTGTTGGTTTGCTGTATATTGCTTTTATTATGTTTAAGTATGGGCCATGGATTCCTGTTCTTTCCAGGACTTTTAACATGAAGGGGTGTTGGATTTTGCCGAATGCTTTCTCAGCGGCTAGTGAGATGACCATGTGATTTTGGTCTTTGAGTTTGTTTATATGGTGGATTACGTTGATGGATTTCCTTATGTTAAACCATCCCTGCATCCCAGGGATGAAGCCTACTTGGTCATGATGAATGATCATTTTGATGTGTTCTTGGATTCGGTTTGCAAGGATTTTGTTGAGTATTTTTGCATCAATTTTCATAAGTGAGATTGGTCTGAAGTTCTCTTTCCTTGTAGGGTCTTTGTGTGGTTTAGGTACGAGGGTTATTGTAGCCTCAAAAAATGAGTTGGGTAATATTCCATCTGATTCTATCTTTTGGAATAGTTTGGCGAGTATTGGTGTTATATCCTCAATAAAAGTCTGATAAAATTCTGCACTGAACCCGTCTGAATCTGGGCTTTTTTTGGTTGGGAGGCTTTTGATGACTTCTTCTATTTCTTTAGGTGTTATAGGGTTATTTAGATGGTTTACTTGGTCTTGGTTTAACTTTGGGACCTTGTATCTGTCTAGGAATTCATCCATTTCCTCCAGATTTTCCAATTTTGTGGAGTATAAGTTTTTGTAGTAGGATCTGATGATTTCTTGAGTTTCCTCAGTTTCAGTTGTTATGTCCCCACTTTCCTTTCTGATTTTGTTAATTTGGATACTCTCTCTTTGCCCTCTAGTTAGTCTGGCTAGGGGTTTATCAATCTTGTTGATTTTCTCAAAGAACCAACTCTTGGTTTTGTTGATTTTTTCAATGGTTCTTTTTGTTTCTATTTGGTCTATTTCTGCCCTAATTTTGATTATTTCCTGCCGTCTACTCTTTTTGGGTATATTTGCTTCCTTTTGTTCTAGGGCTTTTAGCTGTGCTGTCAGGTTGCTGATGTGAGCTCTCTCCATTTTTTTTTGGAAGCACTTAGGGCTATGAGTTTTCCTCTCAGTACTGCTTTCATTGCATCCCATAGGTTTGGGAATGTTGTGTTTTCGTTTTCGTTGAATTCTAGAAAATCCTTAATTTCTTTCTTTATTTCTTGTTTGACCCTGCTATCCTTTAACAGAGCATTGTTTAGTTTCCATGTGTATGTGGGCTTTTTGTTGTCTTTGTTGTTGTTAAAGACCAGCCGTAGACCATGGTGATCTGAGAGGATGCATGGGAGTATTTCAATCTTCTTATATCGATGGAGGCTCGTTCTGTGTCCAATTATGTGGTCAATTTTTGAGAAGGTGCCATGGGGTTGTGAGAAGAAGGTGTATTCTTTTACTTTGGGATAGTATGTTCTGTATATATCTATTAATTCTAGTTGGTTCAAAGTCTCTGCTAGTTTGGCAGTGTCCTTGTTCAGTTTCTGTTTCCCTGATCTGTCCATTGGTGAGAGTGGGGTATTAAAGTCTCCCACTATTATTGTGTGGGGTGAAATGTATTTTTTGAGCTTTAGTAGGGTTTCTTTTATGAATGTGGGTGATTTTTTATTTGGAGCATATATGTTAAGGATTGAGAGTTTCTCCTGACACATTTCCCCGGTAATGAGTAAAAAGTGTCCTTCCTTATCTTTTTTGATAACTTTTGATTGGAAATTTACTTTATTCGATATTAGAATAGCCACTCCAGCTTGCTTCTTGGAGCTGTTTGTTTGGAAGTTTTTTTCCCACCCTTTTACTCTGAGATAGTGTCTGTCTTTGTCTCTGAGATGAGTTTCCTGTATGCAGCAAAAGGCTGGATTTTGTTTATGTATCCAGTCTGATAGTCTATGTCTCTTTATTGGGGAGTTGAGACCATTTATGTGAATAGATATCAAGGAATAGTTGTTTCTGTTTCCTGCCATTATTGCTTTTTTAGGTTGAGTTGTGTCTGTGTTTTTTTCTTCTTTTAGTTTTCTTGTTTAGGAGTTTTCTTGTTCTTACTAGGCTGTATTTTCCCTCATTGTATTGGGTTTTCCACCTATAATTCATTGTAGTGCTGGGTTTGTGGTCAGATATTGTGTGAATTTTGATTTGTCTTGAAATATCATCGTCTCTCCATCGATGGTGATTGATAGTTTTGCTGGGTATAGCAGCTTGGGCTGGCACTTGTGCTCTCTTAAGGAGTGCATGATGTCTGTCCAGACTCTTTTAGCTTTCATAGTCTCTGTTGAGAAATCGGCTGTGAGTCTGATTGGTCTGCCTTTATATGTTACCTGACCTTTTTCCCTTACTGCTTTTAGTATTCTTTCTTTACTTTGGGCGCTTGATGTTTTTACTATTATGTGTCGGGAGGTATTTCTTTTCTGGTCCAACCTATTTGGAGTTCTGAAGGCTTCTTTTATGCTCATGGTCATCTCATTCTTGATGGTAGGGAAGTTTTCTTCTATGATTTTGTTGAAGATATTTACTGTGCCCCTTAGTTGATACTCTTCTCCCTCTTCTATTCCTATTATCCTTAGGTTGGTCTTCTCATTGTGTCTTGGATTTCCTGGACATTTCGGGTTAGGAGCTTTTTGTTTTTTGCATCTTCTCTGGCTGTTTTGTCTATGTTTGCAATGTTGTTGTCTGCCCCCGAGATTCTCTCTTCGATATCTTGTAATCTATTGGAAATGCTTGCTTCTGTGACTCCTGATTTCTTTTTTTTGGTGTTCTGACTCTAGGGTTATCTCTTTTAGTGTTTTCTTTATTGTGTCAATCTCTGTTTTTATTTCCCTCTTCCATTCCTTTATTTCTTTGGTTCTGTTTTCCTCTAGTTCTTTGAGTTCTTTGAGTGTTTTTCTTGTTTCTTCTTTAAATGCTTCTGAATCTTTTTGCTTTTCCTCCCTTTCTTGTTTAAGTAACTCTATCAGCGTCTTGAGGCATGATTTCAGGTCTATGTCTTCTTTTTCTGGAGTGTTTGGAGTTCTGATGTTTGCTGTTATGGGAGAGCTGGGCTCTGGTGTTGCTAGATTGTCTTGGTTCCCTTGGGATATACTCTTTCTCTTTCCTCTTGCCATTTTGTTGTCAGTGATATGTTCTTACCTTTCCTTTGTATCTGGTCTGTGTCCCTGGTTCTCCACTGGTTGAGGTGTCAGATGGGTCGAGCCCTTTTTTATGCCTCAGAGTAGTCGGGTGTGAGCAGAATTTCCAAAGTTGTGTTTCTGTTTGCTGGATCAGGCACGGAAGGGCAGGGCAAGGCAGGGGGTGCACTTTCCTTGTGTACTCCACAGAGATCTTTCTGCTCCCCTGCAGCCTAGGTCTCCCACCCACCAGTTTCTCAGCCTCTATGAGCCGCCGATCCGGGTGGCAGGTAGGCCAGGCTCCGCTCTGCGTCCGGAAGTCGCCTCTGGGTGGAAACAGAAGTTCTAATTTTCTATTCCCAATCGCTGGATCGGGCAAGGCGGGGCAGGGCAAGTTACGGTGTGCACTTTCCGTGTGCACTCCAAAGAGATCTCTCTGCTCTCCTGCAGTCTTGGTCCCCCACTCACCAGTTGCTCAGTCTCTATGAGCCGCCGATCTGGGTGGCAGGTAGGCCAGGCTCCGCTCTGCGTCCAGAATTTGCCTCCAGGTGGAAACAGAAGTTCTAATTTTCTGTTCCCAATCACAGTTGCTCAGCCTCTATGAGCCGCCGTTCCGCCTGGCAGGTAGGCCAGGCTCCGCTCTGCGTCCGGCCATCTTATTTTTCTTAATTCAAAACTTTACAATAAATCCACCTATTGTTGGCACTGGTACTCAAGTTATAAAATAGATACCAAACTGCCATAATTGTATTGTTCTTTCTGAACATTGTCAGCAAAATGGTATCAAAATTTAGAGAATACTTTAGGCCCAAATCACCACCTAAAGATACACCATCTAGAGTTTATTCCCACTCATGGTTCTTTGTACAGTAGGAGAATGTATCTTTAACTATGCAATTGCTAGGCTCAACTTGTCTCCAAATAATAATGGCTGCTGGGCAAAGCAGGAGCTGCAAAGTCTATGGGAGATGTTTATCACTTGGTTGCAGCTAGAAAAGCAGAGCAATAAGCAGATGATTTCTCAACTGCTCTTGAGTTTGTCATCACTACAGGCACTGTAAAGTCGAGTTCGGCTTGAAAGAGAAGTGGAAATCTAGAGGCAGAACCATGAGGAATGTAACTGACAAGTACTCACATTCCTTCTTCTTTTTCTTCTTTGTTTCTTCTTCTTCTTCTTCTTCTTCTTCTTCTTCTTCTTCTTCTTCTTCTTCTTCTTCTTCTTCTTCTTCTTCTTCTTCTTCTTCTTCTTCTTCTTCTTTTTCTTCTTCTTCTTACTTTTTTAATTGAATATTCTCTGCATTTAATTTTCAGATGTTATCTCTTTCTGACAGTTCAATTCCCCATTCATCTTCCATTGCCTACATGAAGGTGCTCCCTCTCCCAACCACCATCTCCCACCTCACCACCTTGGTGTTTTCCTACAGTGGGAAAATGAACCTTCCCTGGACTAAAGGTTTCACCTCCCATTGATGTCAGAAACTGCTGTCCTCTGCTGCATATGCACCTGGGGCCATGGGTCTTTCCATGTGAACTCATTGGTTAGTTTTTTAGTTCCTAGGAGCTGTGGTATGTTAGGTTAGTTGAAAACTTTGTTCTTCCAAGTGTGTTGCAGCCCCTTCAGTCCTTTCTCTAGCTCCTTCATTGGGGTCTCCATGCACAGTCTGATGGTTAACTGAAAGCATCCTCATCTATATCAGTATGGCACTGACAGAGCCTGTGAGGAGGCATCCATATCAGGTTCTTGCCAGTAAGCACTACTTGGCATCAGCAATAGTGCCTGAGTTTATTGGGTGCATATGGGGTGTATCCCCAGGTGAGGCAGCCTTTAGATTGGATCTTTTCTCCAATCCCTGCTCCTCTATTTGTCCCTTATATCCTCCCAGGAACATTTTGTTCTTCCTTCTAAGAAAAACTGAGGCATCTAGTCACTGGTCTTCCTTCTCTTTGACATTCGTAAGTACTGTATATGGTTTCTTGGGTATTCCTGAGCTTTTTGGTCTCTTATCCACTTATAAGTGAGTATATAGCATGAGTATTCTTTTGTGACTGGGTTACCTCACTCAGAATGATAGTCTCTAGTTCCATACATTTGCCTAGGAATTTCATAAAGTCATTGTTTTTAATAGCTGAGTAATATACTGTGGTGTAAATGTACCACAATTTCTGTATCCATTCCTCTGTTGACTGACATCTGGGTTCTTTACAGCTTCTGGATATTAAATATAAAGCTGCTATGAACATGGTTGAACATATGTCCTTGTTAGATGTTGGACTTTATTTTGAGTATATGCCCAGGAGTGATAAAGATGGGTCCTCATGTAGTACTTTGTACAATTTTTTGAGGAACCACCAGACTAAATTATAGCCAGAGTAGATGTACCAAATTTGAGTCCCACTAACAGTGGAGGAATATTCCTCTTTTTCTACATCTGAGATAGCATCTGTTGGCATCTGAGATTTTGATCTTAGCCCTTCTGACTGGTGTGAGGTAGAATCTTAGAATTGTTTTGATTTGCATTTCCCTGATTACTAGGAGTGCTGAGCATTTATTTAGGTGCTTCTCAGCCATTAGAAATTCCTCAGTTGAGAATTCTTAGTTTAGCACTGGAAACCATTATTTAATAGGATTATTTGATCCTGTGAAGTCTTGATGAACCACGGTAAGGGGAATGCTAGGCTGCTGAGGCAGGAGTTGGTGGGTGGGTGGAGGAGCACCCTCAGAGAGGCACAGAAAAGGGGTAATGGGATTGAGAGTTGTGGAGGGGAAAATGTAAAGGGGAATAACATTTGAAAAGGAAATAAATAAAATAACCAATACAAAATGGAAGAAGTACTTTCTCTGAATCAAAGAAAATGACTTCAAAACAAACCCCAACTTACAGACACAATGAAAGTGTTGCAAGGAGAAAAGATCACAGTCACTCAGTGCTTTTGTAGGAAATCAGTGGAATCCATACTAGAGACTTACAGCACAGCTAAAAGCTTTAGGACAGAAGCAATGACACACACCACAGAGGAGTAAAGGACAGGAATAAGCCAACATGGGTATAAAAATCAACAAAATAGAACCAATGAGAACAAGATAAAGAATCAATGAAACAAAAACTTGGTTCTTTGAGAAAATTAACAAGATAGACAAACCCTGTCCAAATTAAGTGACAAAGAGAATATACAAATTAACAAAACCAGAAATAAAAAGAGAGACATGATAACAGACATTGAAGAAATCCGAAGAATCCTTAAGTATTATTTCAAATATATGACCTTCACAAAATTGGAAATTCCAAATAAAATGGACAATTTAACCAGCCAAATATCACTTAGCAAAATGAAACAAAAATCAGATAAATAATTAAAATAGACCTGCCACCTTGAAAGAAATACTGCAGTCATTAACTTTAAAGAAAAAAAGCCCAAAGTCAACAGTTTTAGCAGAAAAATCTGTGAATCTTTTAAATAATTTATAGAAACTCTCCTCAAATTATTTCAAAAAAGAAACAGAAGAAATATTGTCAAATTCATTTTATGACTCACATTCACTCCATTACTAAAACTACATAGAGATTCAACAAAAATATAATTGCAGATGACTTTTCCTCAAAAACATTGAGGCAGAAATACTCAGCGAAATACTTAAAATGAAGCCCCAAAACAGGATAAAAAACAGAACACCAAATATCATCACATGGTTTGGTTAATTAGGGTTCACCTCAGAGATGCAGGAAAAATTCAATGTAGAAAATTTGTCCACATAATACATCATGGGTAAGTAAATCATTAACCACATACATACAAACACCACACACTTACATCATTATATGCAAAAAGAAAAACAAACAACAACAACAAAAACATCACACAACCCAACACTACTTCATGATAAAACTCTTGGAGAGATAGAGGTTCAGGGAACATACCTAAGCTTATTAAAGTCAATACAAAGCAAGGTCATAAGAAACATCAAATTAACTTGAGAGACATATATAAGGAATTTCACTAAGATGAGGAACAAGACCAGGCTGTTGACTCTCTCCATATCTATATAATACAGTACTAGATATTTTAGATAGCACAATAAGAAACAAAAATATATCAAGGAGATTCAGATTGAAAAAGAGAGAAGTAGAACCATTACTATTTGTTGATGGCATAATACTGCACGTAAATGACTCCCAAATTCAACCACAATATTCATACAGAAAATTAATGTTTTTATTGAAGTGAATGAATATACAGTTAATTTAACAAAACCACAGTAACAAAAAATAGTTCTTGGACCTGTAATTTGATGTATTCTAAGCTGCAG